>NC_088407.1:34167404-34332404 GCF_034236695.1 Oncorhynchus nerka | reverse complement strand
TGTAGGTAGGGAGTCTGCAATGGCAATACAGCTCCAGACACTAAGTGTCATTGACGTGATGGAGCTGGTCTCTTCGCTCTATAGCCCCCCACACACACACACACACACTTGCCTCGCTCCCCTCTCTCTGTCTACCAAGACCTTTTGTGAGCTTTTCTCCGTCATACACACACTATTTCTCCTTTCACACTGGTCAGCCATTTTGTTGTCTTGATGTGCAACGCTGATGTCTTGATGAGGTTCTCTGTCTCGGTGGGTGGTCTTTGCCTCTGTCTCAGCTCGCCATTGCAGCTTTTCCCTTGGGGGAGGGCGTTTGTGATTGTTTGTGTGATCGTGACTGTCTGTGTGTGTGTGTGTGTGTGTGTGTGTGTGTGTGTGTGTGTGTGTGTGTGTGTGTGTGTGTCCACACTTAAAGTGGAACTGACAGCGTTTGAACTACTTTGCAGATATGAAACAAACAATCATAAGATCAGTCAAAAATATCAAATTCCCAGTTTATGCTACAAAACCAACTTTATAAGAGGTTTAAAAATAGGTTCTATTTAACTCAATGTTCCATGGCGTACAGTAAGGCATTGTTGGCAGAATAGATGGCTGCAGTTCAATGCATGATTAAATATAATTCACCGATACATTTCTTGGTAGCCCCAAAAACTATTGCTATCAGGATGTAAATCCCAGCTGGTCTGGTACGTTGTTTGCTGCCTCCATTCGAGATGCACTGTTCCAGTTTCAATAACTCAACATTTTTTTGAAACGGAAATAGAACGGAGGCTGGGAATGTCAATATAGTCAAACTTGCGAGGGCAATGATCAGAAGTCAGTCGTAACGTGGCTAATAGGCTAGCTAAAAACACGGAGCATAACGTTAGCTAGATAGCTGCTAGGAGGATGTCATGTCATTGGAGTCATTTCACTTTTTGGTGGCTATTTTTTTTTTTTTCTTGACCTTTTTATTTAACTAGGCAAGTCAGTTAAGAACAAATTCTTATTTTCAATGACGGCCTCGGGAACAGTGGGTTACCTGCCTTGTTCAGGGGCAGAATGACATATTTTTACCTCGTCAGCTCTGGGATTTGATCTTGCAACCTTTCGGTTAGAATTGACAGAAGGGACAAGTCTCTGAATGTCCTTGAGTGCCAGAGCCCGGACTTGAACCCAATCAAACATCTCTGCAGAGACCTGAAAAAAACTGTGCAGCAACACTCCCCATCCAACCTGACAGAGCTTGAGAGAATCTGCAGAGAGGAATGGGAAAAACGTGTGCCAAGCTTGTAGCATCATACCCAAGAAGACTCGAGGCTCTAATCGCTGCCATAGGTTCTTCAACAAAGTACAGAGTAAAGGGTCTGAATACTTATGTAAATGTGATATTTCAGTTTTGTATTTTTCATGTATTTGCTTGCAAACTGTCATTATGGAGTATTGTGCGTAGATTGAGGAGAAAATAATTTTAATCAATTTTAGAATAAGGCTGTAATGTAACATAATTTAGAAAAAATCAAGAGGTCTGAATATTTTCAGAATGCACTGTATGGCGTGTAGAAATCTGCCACCCTCTTCGGATATAGGTGGGATGGGCTGAGGGAAACTGAGCAGTGGAGGCTGCTGAAGGGAGGATGGCTCATTAATAATGGCTGGAACGGAGGGAATGGCCTGGAAACCATGTGTTTGATGTATTTGATACCATTCCGCTCCAGCCATTACCACGAGCCCGTCCTCCCCAATTAAGGTGCCACCAGCCTCCTGTGAAACTGAGGGTTGGGATGTGGAACTGGAGACAAGTGAGAGTGGAGTTGCTGGATGGGGATAGAATGACGGCCAAAGATAAAAGAAAGTACAAAAAAGTACGTTTGAATGACACTGAGGGGCAACACTGTTACATCCAATGCCTGTTTGCCTGAGGCTGCGCAAGTGCTTGCACACACACACACACACACACACACACACACACACACACACACACACACACACACACACACACACACACACACACACCCATTCAAATGCACACATTTACGTGTGTGTGTCCATATACACACACACACACACACACACGTAAGTAGCGCAAGACATACACTCTAACTTATGCGTTCGGCCTTGATTTTTGTTGTCCTTGATGTCCTTTTTGTTTTTGCATTGTTGTTTTCTGTTTTCCATTGCATTTCTCTCTTTTTTTAGTCTTTTGTTCATCTCGGGGAACTGTGGGGTATCTTAGATGGTTGGTGGTTGGGAGCTTGGGCCAGTGGCGGGGCTCTTGACCCTGGTTGATCCTGTGGGTCGCTCTGGATGTGAGTCTGCTAAATGTTGGGAGTCGGGCGTGCGGTAGCATCACCACCCTGGATGGTTCCGACCTAGAATATGTGGTCATCTATAAGTACCTAGGTGTCTGGCTAGACTGTAAACTCTCCTTCCAGACTCATATCAAACATCTCCAATCTAAAATCAAATCTAGAGTCAGCGTTCTATTCCGCAACAAAGCCTCCTTCACTCACGCCGCCAAACTTACCCTAGTAAAACTGACTATCCTACCGATCCTCGACTTCGGCGATGTCATCTACAAAATAGCTTCCAATACTCAGCAAACTGGATGCAGTTTATCACAGTGCCATCCGTTTTGTTACGAAAGCACCTTATACCACCCACCACTGCGACCTGTATGCTCTAGTCGGCTGGCCCTCGCTACATATTCGTCGCCATACCCACTGGCTCCAGGTCATCTACAAGTCCATGCTAGGTAAAGCTCCGCCTTATCTCAGTTCACTGGTCACGATGGCAACACCCACCCGTAGCACGCGCTCCAGCAGGTGTATCTCACTGATCATCCCTAAAGCCAACACCTCATTTGGCCTCCTTTCGTTCCAGTTCTCTGCTGCCTGTGACTGGAACACATTGCAAAAATCGCTGAAGTTGGAGACTTATTTCCCTCACCAACTTCAAACATCTGCTATCTGAGCAGCTAACCGATCGCTGCAGCTGTACATAGTCCATCGGTAAATAGCCCACCCAATTTACCTACCTCATCCCCATACTGTTTATATTTACTTACTTTTCTGCTCTTTTGCACACCAGTATCTCTACCTGCACATGACCATCTGATCATGTATCACTCCAGTGTTAATCTGCTAAATTGTAATTATTCACCTACCTCCTCATGCCTTTTGAACACAATGTATATAGACTCTTTTTTTTCTTTTTTTCTACTGTGTTATTGACTTGCAATTGATATGCAATTGCCCAAAATTCTAAGGATGTATTTCAAATGTGAAAATGACCATATCTAAGTTCATGCTTGTCAGAAAATGTTTTTAAAAGTGTCATATTCTTCCTGCAAGTGTATATGAACAGATTTTTTTAGATGTCATGTAGTGCTGCCAGTTCCACTGTAAGTGTGTGTGTGTGTGTGTGTGTGTGTGTGTGTTTGCATTTGTGCGTGTGCTTCCTTGGAGGGAGGCTTGGCATTTTAGTAGAGTGTTGATCACTGCTTAAAATAGCCTTCTCATGGTCTCCTCTACCATACAACAGAAGCTCTCTGGGAATAATTCCCTAGCTTCCATAGCCAGGCGTGAGATCTCTCCATCGATTGTGCACAGGTACTCCGAGCTATGAGTGCGCTCAACCCTGGAGTGACTTGTCAGCAGAACTAAGTGATGTGGCTGGGCTTGTCTGTGGTGGGGGAGAGGGAGGACGTAGGGGGGGCAGTGATGATCCCTAGTTGACTAGGGAGCACCGGGGTAATTGGACTTGCAGGGAATTAATGGGAATGTAACAAAGCATTCAGCTAGTATGTGCTGGGTATTGATGAGCTTAAAGGGGATATTATCAAGACATTGCTCTTTCTTTTGTCTCTTGTTCACAGACACAGAAAAAAAGAAGAAACTTCCCATACAGGATAACTAACCGTTAAGTATATTTCTGTGTCAAAAGTAAATCCATCCAACCGTTAACGGCAGAGACAACGTAGTGGGAAAGACTCAACTTCTTGCACGTCGATCCCCGGTTTCGACTCCAATTTGTCAAGATTTGAACCCGCTAGGAATCAACTCCCGAGACACCGTATTTTTGGAACGAAGGAGACTGATGAGTTGCCTAGTCAGAACCATGCTCTATGTCTAATTTCTTGGCATGTTAATGTCTTGCAACTTCCGTAAAGCAGAGCCAATCATCCACGAAGAAGTCGGATATTGAGATGAGCTACATACAACACTTCGCTCTCGCACAATCACACACAGTATTTGCACGGGTTCGCTTCACGCCGTTCACATGGTGGTCGCCAGCGCTCCAAAACTGCGGAGAAGTTGAACCTCCGCTTACACAACTTTCCCCAGGCCTTCATAGCCTATCATCTAATTAGGCTATGACGCGGAAAATAGTGTGTTTTGTGATAACTGCACTGTGATTCAAATTTGGTGGGGGGAAAAAACACATTGTTTTTAAGGTTCCTAATTTCATTTTAAGCGTAATGTTTAAACGTTTACACCCCTGCTCTATACTAACTCATGCCTTGAGTAGCACTACCTAATGGTACTGACTGAGGCACTGTGCCATATACTGTTTGCTTTTCGATCTTGGCCCTGAAATGGAGACCGTCTGTTTGATTTTGGCATCCACAGTTTCTTTCACTCCTCTCCCTCTTACTGTTTTGAAATCCCACTATTTCGGTCTGACTGTCTGTCTCTTTCTTCCCCCTCTATTCTGCTCTCCCTCCTCTTGCTTCCTCCCTCTCTGTTGCTATATCTACCCCTTTTTTTTCTCCCCCCACTACTATTCTACTCGCTCTCACACTCTCTCTGAATATGAAGAGTGGGTCTGCATGGATTTGTGGTTAATTAGCAGCAGCACCAGACTGCCTGATGGAAGAGACACCGCCACCCCTCTCAGGAGCGGAGATTTATAGCCCCAGCCTCACTAGGATGCCAAGTGTGTGTGTCAGAGTGATAGCGAAAGAGTCTGTCACCAGCGCATGCGTGAGCTTAACATCCGGCATCGAGGAAGCCATGTGCAGAACTGGTGAACTTAAATAGACCGCATGGAAGTAGACCCACTCCAATTTGCATACTGCCCAAACAGATCCACAGATGATGCAATCTCTATTGCACTCCACACTGCCGTTTCCCACCTGGACAAAAGGAACACCTATGTGAGAATGCTATTCATTGACTACAGCTCAGCGTTCAACACCATAGTACCCTCAAAGCTCATCACTAAGCTAAGGAACCTGGGAATAAATACCTCCCTCTGCAACTGGATCCTAGACTTCCTGACGGGCCGCCCCCAGGTGGTGAGGGTAGGTAGCAACACATCTGCCACGCTGATCCTCAACACTGGAGATCCCCAGGGGTGCGTGCTCAGTCCCCTCCTGTACTCCCTGTTCACCCACGACTGCATGGCCAGGCACGACTCCAACACCATCATTAAGTTTGCGACACAACAGTGGTAGGCCTGCTCAACGACGAGACGGCCTATAGGGAGGAGGTCAGAGACCTGGCCGGGTGGTGCCAGAATAACAAACTATCCCTCAACGTAACCAAGACTAAGGAGATGATTGTGGACTATAGGAAAAGGAGCACCGAGCACGTCCCCATTCTCATCGACGGGGTTGTATTGGAGCAGGTTGAGAGCTTCAATTTCCTTGGTGTCTACATCAACAACAAACTAGAATGGTCCAAACACACCAAGACAGTCGTGAAGAGGGCACAACAAAGCCTATTCCCCCTCAGGAAACTAAAAAGATTTGGCATAGGTCCTAAGATCCTCAAAAGGTTCTACAGCTGCAACATCGAGAGCATCCTGACCGGTTGCATCACTGCCTGGTACGGCAATTGCTCGGCATCCGATCGCAAGGCACTTCAGAGGGTAGTGCGTACGACCCAGTCCATCACTGGGGCAAAGCTTCCTGCCATCCAGGACCTCTACACCAGGCGGTGTCAGAGGAAGGCCATGAGGAAGACCCCAGCCACCCCAGTCATGGACTGTTCTCTACTACCGCCTGGCAAGCGGTACCGGAGTGCCAAGTCTAGGACAAAAAGACTTCTCAACAGTTGTTACCCCCAAGCCATAAGACAGGTGGTTACCCGGACTATTTACATCGTGTGCCACCCCCAACCCCTATTTTACGCTGCTGCTACTCTCTGTTTATCTTATATGCATAGTCACTTTAACTGTACATTCATGTACATACTACCTCAATTGGCCCGACCAACCAGTGCTCCCGTACATTGGCTAACCAGGCTATCTGCATTGTGTCCCACCACCCGCCAACCCCTCTTTTTACACTACTGCTACGCTCTGTTCATCATATATGCATAGTTACTTTTATGCATTAGGGGGCGCTATTAAAGTTTTGGGATGAAAAACTTTCCCGTTTTAAACAAGATATTTTGTAATGAAAAGATGCTCGACTATGCATATAATTGACAGCTTTGGAAAGAAAACACTCTAACATTTCCAAAACTGCAAAGATATTGTCTGTGAGTGCCACATAACTGATGTTACAGGCGAAACCCAGATAAAATCCAACCAGAAAGTGCTGCATTTTTTTAAACCGCCTCATGCCAATGATTCCTTATATGGCTGTGAATGAGCTACGAATGAGCTTACGTTTTCTACGTATTCCCCAAGGTGTCTACAGCATTGTGACGTCTTTTTACGCATTTCCATTGAAGAATAGCCGTAAGGGACCATATATAGCAAGTGGTCACATGGTGTCTCCCGCAGAAAATCTTGCGTAAAACACTGAGGTAGCCATTTTTCCAATCGCTTCTTATGAGAAACCAATTGCCTCGACGGATATATTATCGAATATATATGTTAAAAACACCTTGAGGATGGATCCTAAACAACGTTTGCCGTGTTTCTGTCGATATTATGGAGTTCATTTTGAAAAAAGTTTGGCGTTGTATAGGTAGCATTTTCCGGTCGATTTCTCAGCCAAGCATGATGAACAAACGGGGGCTATTTCGCCTACAAAAATTATATTTTTGGAAAAAAAGGAACATTTGCTATTTAACTGGGAGTCTCCTGAGTGAAAGCATCCGAAGTTCTTCAAAGGTAAATTATTTAATTTGGTTGCTTTTCTCATTTTCGTGAAAATGTTGCCTGCTGCCAGCAGAGCCTAGCATAGCATTATGCCATGATAAACTTACACAAATGCTTGTCTAGCGTTGGCTGTAACGCATATTTTGAAAATCTGAGATGACAGTGTTGTTAACAAAAGGCTAAGCTTGTGTTTGAATATATTTATTTCATTTCATTTGCGATTTTCATGAATAGGAAAAGTTTCTAGGGGTATTTATGTCCGCTGCGTTATGCTAATTCGTTTGAGGCTATGATTACGATCCCGGATCCGGGATTGCTCGTCGCGAGAGGTTTTAACCATACCCACATGTACATACTACCTCAATAAGCCTGACTAACAGGTGTCTGTATATAGCCTTGCTACTATTATTTTCAAATGTCTTTTTACATTTTTTTTTATTTCTTTACTTACCTACACACACACACTTTTTTTTCTCCGCACTATTGGTTAGAGCCTGTAAGTAAGCATTTCACTGTTGTATTCGGCGCACGTGACAAATAAACTTTGATTTGATTTTAATCTAATTGGTGCATTATCGCTGATGCGACCACACTCGGGTTTCCCTTCTGAACCGGCTTCGCTTTGTATACGTTTTTGTTTTCTTGTGTATGTGTGTGTCTCAAGTGAGATGGAACATGCGGTATAGTATCCTTACAAACAACAACCATAACCACTGCCATAAGTGAAACAACAACAACGAGCACAGAACACTATTCTGCCAACACCCTGACCCTCTTCAGCGAGAGACAGCTTTGATATCATTGGGATAAAAAAAGATTCTGAAGGGTTTTGGAAAGAGCCTGGAGGAGTTTAACACTGCTGGATCCCCATGAAACACTACTGTCTGCTTCCAAACCCTGAACCGGGCAATAAAGAAAAGGCAGAAAGCAACCCTAGCTCTGTCGAAGGCTTTCGATGCAATGATGTGAAAGTAATGGGGTCAGAGTTCGCTTCACGAGTTGCCAAGGCATCGTTCGGCTGAGGAAAAGGGGTCAGGGGTACAGGGACGTGCGTGGATTGCCGTAGCCTCTTGTTCTGTTTCAGCTTGCTTCAGGCTAGACGGTTTGGCTCGGAGAGCCAGAAAAGCATGGCGTGTGAGAAAGTATCAACCCACGGTTCTCGAGGTATAGGAAAAGCCAAATGGATGTCCTGCTGGCAGTCAGAAAAGTGTTTTGGAGAAAACGCAAAACATCAGGCCTCATTTAGTCTCGTAGATTGAAAAACAGACCCACTGCGGTATAAGGATGTCTCCCCCAAAAATATTTCCACTCTCTGTATATCTCTCAAACACACACGCGCACACACACACACACACACACACACACACACACACACACACACACACACACACACACACACACACACACACACACCCTTTGGGCTTTAGTGTTTCTCCTGAGGCTTGTTATCTCTCAGTGTCCTTGGGATTTGAGACTATCACCAGGCAGTCTGTGCAGAGCTCCTAATAACCACAAGGCATAAGAGAGAGTACACTTTTATCCATACAAAACAGAAAGCCCCTACCAAAACAATACAGCACAATCTGGAGATGTTCCCTCTTTACATTACACCATGCAGAGATTCCCAGACAGTAAAAAAACAACTTAATGAATAAATGCAAAGAGGAGGGAATATTCCAATTCTAGTTACCCATCGGGGAAACACAGTATACATAACACTTCATTAAAATAAATAATCCCCACTGTCAATTATATAAACACATAATTATTTTCATTGTGGTTGCTATTGCAGCCAACTAATCACAATGGTTTGTAATGTCAGCTGTTTAAAGTATACAGTGTGTCCTAGTGAAGTGATTTTGTTAAGGTCAGATTTGGCCCATTTGAATATCTTAAATATAGATGTGCATTTTCAGAGATGCATCTTCCTCCTTCCGAGGAGGCCCTCTGCCGTGTCTCTCTCCCTTGGCATCGGTTCTTATTAGAAGTCACAGCTCCATAATCTGCACTGGAACTGTCCATATATCAATAATGCTTTGATCTATGAATGTTATTATACAGGGCTTAATTTATGGGGAAGTGTGTGAGAGCAGACAATCTTATGCAAACACGCAGCTAGCATTGGCTCCCATCCGTAAGTAACTCAAATAAATCAGCTATCTCTCTCGCTCTCTCCCTCGCTCTTTCTCTCTCTCTCTCTCTCTCTCTCTCGCTTTCCCTCTTCTTCTCTCTCCTCAAGGCATGACACGCTGGTGCATGTGAACATTACTTCGAGAAATATAGCCCTTTTCTCCCCCTCTCTCTTTCATATGCTCTCTCTCTCTCTCGGTCTCTGTTTTGCTCTCTCTGTCACTGTCATTCTACAGTATCTCTTTCTATCTCTGCCCCCCCCTCTCTCTCTCTCTCTCTCTCTCTCTCTCAGGGAGAGTGTCATCATTAGTTGTCATTCTGAAGTCATGCAGTCAAGCATGGCCTGAGTGAGTGTGATCAGGGACAAGGAGGGGTTTAATTGTCAACTGTCTGCGATGGAAATTAAATATCTCTTGAGAAATAATGGGAACGGATTAGGCCAGGGCCAAGGGTCAAGAGTGGCTATCCTGGCAGCCATTGACTCCATGCCGAAGCACCCTGCTGAAGAGCAAACTTAGTGTGTGTGTGTGTGTGTGCAGTTAGGTGGAGACCATGAAGCGTACATAAACACGGTTGGTTTTCTACAGCACGTGCATTCATGCAATGGCGATTTATTGATCGCTTTATTGCTCACTGGCTTTGAAAGTCAAGCTATGGATTTAGAGTAAGTGTTCTATTCCATGGCTCTTTGTGCACTGTGTTTAGGATCAATTGTATTTGGCAGTTAAGGATGGAGCGAGGCGTTTTGAGCGGCTGTTGACATACACCCGCTAGGCTATTAGTAAATCATACACATGAATGTTGAACTTCATACCCGACATATTCACATTTTTCACTAGTCCAGACTTCCAACGGATAAATCACCAGTAGGGAATTGCATGTATAGGACATTCATTTGAGTAGTCGATGTCTCTGAGGAAACTTGATTTGTATATTTCCTCTACAAAGCAGATGCTGAAATGGACGATTGTAATGCTTATTTTTCATAAACTTTTACTACTATACTGAACAAAAATATAAACGCAACATGCAATCAATTCAACGATTTTACTGAGTTAAAGTTCATATAAGGAAATCAGTCAATTGAAATTCATTAGGCCCTGATCTATGGATTTCACATGACTGGGCAGGGGCACAGCCATGGGTGGGGCTGGGAGGGCATAGGCCCACCCACTGGGGAGCCAGGCCCAGCCAATCCATAATGAGTTTTTCCCCAGAAAAAGGAAATACTCCTCCCCTTCATCAGCTGTTCGCACGGTTGGTCTCAGACGATCCCGCAGGTGAAGAAGCCATATGTGAGGTTCTGGGCATGCGTGGTTACACGCAGTTGTGAGGCTGGGTGGACGTACTGCCAAATTCTCTGAAATTATGTTGGAGGTGGCTTATGGTAGAGAAATTAATATTACATTTTCTGGCAACAGCTCTGGTGGATATTCTTGCAGTCAGCATGACGATTGCACGCTCCCTCAACTTGAGACATCTGTGGCATAGTGGTGTGTGACAAAGGTGGACCTGTATAATGATCATGCTGTTTAATCAGCTTACTGATATGCCACACCTTTCAGGTGGATGGATTATATTGGCAAGGGATAACGATTAGGGCTGTAAACAAATTTGTGCACAACATTTTAGAAAAATAAGCTTTTTGTGGGATCTTTTATTTCAGCTTATGAATACATGGGACCAACACTTTACATGTTGGGTTTATATTGTCTTCAGTTATACATATGCTGCTACTACTACCACCACTACTACTACTACTACTACTACTACTACTACTACTACTACTACTACTACAACAATAAACTGAAATGCATGTGTGTCAGACTGTATTGGAACCAGGGTCTCCTGTGTGCCACAAGACTAGGCATTCTAATGCAAATCTTCAGGTCTCGTGCAAGGTTACTAATCACGTGAGTGTGGTTCACGGAAGCACCTCAGTTAAACAAAGCACCAGGTTTACATGTGGTCTAATAAAATGTCTTTGTCTGTGTTCTTCCAGATCCATGACTGTGGGGACAATGAGGGGACCCAGGCCAGCCTAAGCTGTGGTGGACCAACCAGAGGCTTCAGGAGAGGAAGGGGTTAATGCCATTGGAGTCATGAACATACCCTGCTGTCCATGTAACACCAGACAGCTCTGACACACTCCTCCTCAGTGCTCTCTCTACCTCCCCTTTTCCCCCCTTCCCCCAAAACAGAATCTCTGAACACGTACAGACTGACAGTATCTCTTGCCACAAAATTGACTTAGTTTTCCTAAAAAGCTATATCTGGATTCCAAGGACTGGGATTTCTATTTGGAATAAGGAGTTTAGTTGAGGGACGGAACGTTGTGTGTAAAATTATTGGAATTCGCCCTGCCAGTCCACCGTTCTCGTTTTTCCCTGTGAGTCCCAGAGGCACCAACCAATGGAGAGACGGAGAAGAGAGACCGGATAAAACAGCAGAGAAATAGAGCAAATCCAGAGAGAACTGCTGAATCGGCAGGGTAGGAATCTGGAATTGGGTCCTGTGAGGGTTTTGCTTCTCCCACACTTTTCCCAGCCTAGAGAACTCTCCTTAGCGAGTACCAGACATAACAACCATTATTTACACTTAAAAAACAAACAAAAAACGACAACGACAGCTGCAACTACACTAGGCCGAGCTACGTCCCTGTGTGGAGGATTTGAACCAATAGGAAGACGATCGGGATTTAGGATTGGGATCACAACCATGACGAGGGGGTTGAGGTTTCCCGCGTGGCCCCTGGCGTTCCTCAGTCTGCTGGTGACGACCCGGGCGCTGGAGTTCGGCGGGGCCCCCGGCCAGTGGGCCCGCTACGGGCGTTGGGAGGCAGGCTCGGTGGGCGAGCTGAGCTTCAGTCTGAAGACCAATATCAGCAAGGCCCTGGTGCTCTACCTGGACGACGGCGGCAACTGCGACTTCATGGAGCTGCTGATCGCCGGCGGGCGCCTCCAGCTGCGCTTCGCCATCCACTGCGCTGAACCCGCCACCTTACACATGGAAACCCGGGTCAACGACGACCGCTGGCACATGGTGCTCCTCACACGCAACTTCCGCGAGACCCTGCTCATGGTGGACGGCGAGACCAAAGTGGCGGAGGTCAAGTCCAAGCGGAAGGAGATGGCGGTGGTCAGTGACCTGTTTGTGGGCGGCATCCCGCCCGACGTGCGCCTCTCAGCCCTTACGTCCAGCACGGTGAAGTACGAGCCCCCATTCCTGGGCCTGATCTCCAACCTGAAGGTGGGTGAGATGCCCCCTACCCTGCTCAACAGCCAGGGCATCCAGAGTGACCTGGAGTATCTGTGCACCAAGCAGAACCCCTGCTTCAACGGAGGCTTCTGCTCCATCCAGTATGGCGAGGTGCACTGTGACTGCACACACACCCGCTACAAGGGAAAGTACTGCAAGGAAGGTGAGACCATGACCTGGCTGACTAGCTAATACCAGTTGTTTCGAATGCTCCTTTTTACCATGGTTCCAGCAACTGTGGTGAATGCATAACCGGGACATCTCAGTCCATGTTGGTTTGGCTCGGCTCAGTACTAGGAAAAATCCCTTAGCATAATATAGGTAAGAGGCAAGCTTGCTAACATAGTGTACTGTCATCCTCTTCTTCAAAGCAGTGCAAAGCAAGCAAGCCCCCAGTGCTAATGTGTATGTATTATTCTAATGTAGACTTACCTTTGACCTTTGGAAGGAACCCATACTACACTCATAGAAAAAAGGATTCTAAAGTTTTTGGGGGCTTTCTCCATAGGAGAACCCTCTGTGGAAAGGGTTCTAAATGGAATCCAAAAAGGTTCTCTCTGGAACCAAAAAGGTTTATTCAAAGGGTTCTCATTTACATTTTAGTCATTTAGCAGACACTCTTATACAGTTAGGTGGGACAACTACATAAAACAGGCATAGAAAGTACATTTTACCAGTAGAGTCAGAGAAGGGGGGAGGGGTCAATGCAGGTGCTGGTTTGGTTTTATAAAAATTTAATTGGGGGGTGGGGGTCGAGGTGAGGAGGAATATTTAAGAAACTGATTGAAAAGGTCGAATTTCAGATGTTTTCGGAAGATGGGCAGGGACTCTGCTGTCCTAGCTTCAGGGGGAAGCAGATTCCACCATCGGGGTGCCAGGAGAGAGAAGAGCTTGGACTGGGCTGAGCGTGAGCTGCCCTCCCTTAGGGGGAGGCAAAGAGCAAAGTTCCCTCAAATTGTTTTCATTACTGAGCAAATATCAGGTATGCTGAGCGCAAATTCTATGAAACTTCCAGCACGTGTTTATCATAATCACTGAGGTTGGACCCGCTTTAAGTTAGTTTTAACAGTGGTCAAGTAGGCTACTCTGACTACTACCGTCAAAAGCAATGGAGAAAATGCATCCCATAACATTTTAACATGGAAATAGCTGTTCTATCATTCAGTCTATTGAAGCAGCCAATGTGTGGTGTTCAGTGTAGCCTACATTTCATTAGACTTTTGAAAAAAGCATGCAGGGGTTGACATTAACCTGTTTATCCACTGAAGGAGGTGACTGAAAATGTGGTTTGGTGCAAGAAACCACTTTCAAAATAAAATGCATCATTATTCCCATACCATTATTACAGAGAATCAGACAAATTATGCTACCCTCTGCCTATTGGCTACTTAGGTTATTGAAGCCTGTCTCAAAATACAACACTGCCCCTTTAAGACAAAAAAAACTCTCTTTACCTGACTTGCCTTCCAAAGATGTCTAGAAATGTACATGTTTTGTGCTTTTCTAGGAAACAATCACTCCCCCGTTGCTGACTACAAATGATCAACAACGGTCCTAATAACTCATTAACTAGCAAAGGATATGAACACATGTACAAATGTGCACGTCTCTACATTTAGCTCTCGCTTTGAACTCTAAACAAGTTAATAAACAGATCACTGACCATTTCGAATCCCACCGTACCTTCGCCGCTGTGCAATCTGGTTTCCGAGCTGGTCACGGGTGCACCACAACCACGCTCAAGGTACTAAACGATATCATAACCGCCATCGATAAAAGAGAGTACTGTGCAGCCGTATTCATCGACCTGGCCAAAGCTTTCAACTCTGTCAATCACCACATTCTTATCGGCAGACTCAATAGTCTTGGTTTCTCAAATGACTGCCTCGCCTGGTTCACCAACTACTTCTCAGACAGAGTCCAGTGTGTCAAATCGGAGGGCCTGTTGTCCGGACCTCTGGAAGTCTCTATGGGGGTACCACATGATTCTCGGGCCGACTCTTTTCTCTGTATATATCAATGATGTCGCTCTTGCTGCTGATTCCCTGATCCACCTCTACGCAGACGACACCATTCTGTATACATCTGGCCCTTTGGATACTGTATTAACTAACCTCCAAACGAGCTTCGATGCCATACAACACTCCTTCCATGGCCTCCAACTGCTCTTAAACGCAAGTAAAACCAAATGCACGCTTTTCAACTGCACCCGCCCGTCCGACTAGAATCACTACCCTGGACGGTTCTGACCTAGAATATGTGGACAACTACAAATACATAGGTGTCTGGCTAGACTATAAACTCTCCTTCCAGACTTATATTAAACATCTCCAATCCAAAATCAAATCTAGAATCGGCTTTCTATTTTGCAACAAAGCCTCCTTCACTCACGTCGCCAAACTTACCCTAGTAAAATTGCTTATCCTACCAAATCCTCGACTTTGGCGATGTCATCTACAAAATAGCTTCCAATACTCTACTCAGACTGCATCCAGCTTGCTATCACGGTGCCATCCGTTTTGTTACCAAAGCCCCTTATACCACCCACCAGTGCGACCTGTATGCTCTAGTCGGCTGGCCCTCACTACATATTCGTCGCCATTCCCACTGGCTCCAGGTCATCTATAAGTCTATGCTAGGTAAGGCTCCGCCTTATCTCAGCTCACTGGTCACGATAACAAAACCTACCATTAGCACGCGCTCCAGCAGGTATATCTCACTGGTCATCCTCAAAGCCAACACCTCCTTTGGCCGCCTTTCCTTCCAGTTCTCTGCTGAATTGCAAAAATGAATTGAATTGCAATTGCAAAAAATCGCTGAAGCTGGAGACTTATATTTCCCTCACTAACTTTAAACATCATCTGAGCAGCTAACCGGTGGCTGCAGCTGTACATAGCCCATCTGTAAGTAGCCCACCCAATCTACCTGCCTCATCCCCACATGGTTTTTATGTACTTTTCTGCTCTTTTGCACACCAGTATCTCTACTTGCACATCATCATCTGCTCATTTATCACTCCAGTGTTAATCTGCTAAATTGTAGTTACTTCGCTACTATGGCCTATTTATTGCCTACCTCCTCATGGCATTTGCACTCACTGTACATTGGGTCGCATTTCTTTGCTTTATCTTGGCCAGGTCGCAGTTGTAAATGAGAACTTGTCCTCAACTAGCTTACCTGGTTAAATAAAGGTGAAATAAAAATGTATAAAATTTAAAAAACAAGCGCGACCGCTCATGCTGTAAACACAGTCCAGTTCAAAGTGAATTGCACAGATCCATATATGGAGATGGTGTATTTGCATATAGGCCTGCTGTAGCTCTGATTGGTTATGGCGCACTGGTCTGTGGAGAGTCCAGGCCCGAGTCATACATGTCAATGCAATAGAATCTTAATCCGATGCGTTCTGCCTACAACAAAATCACTTGCATAGTTTGTTTTGGTATGTTGCATTAAATATTGCGGGTTGATTCGATCACAATTCCCACAGTAAAGGGAAACGTTGATAGCATTAACTAACGGGGAAAACTCTGAACTTCACTCTACTTTCTAATCTCGTGCTTTTCTGCCCACACTGATATTTATAATGCGCGGCAGTCCCAGGGGAGCTCCGCCCCAGTGCACAGCTTTGAGGGAACATTGGCCAAGAGACCTGAGGTAGCAGAACAGAGTTCTCGGGTTGGGGTGTAGGGTTTGAGCATGAATGCTTGTAGTGAGTGGAGTGAGTGGAGGAGCGGGGTGACATGAGAGAACTTGGGAAGGTTGAGAACCAGGTGTGCTACAGTGTTCTGGATAAGTTGCAGGGGTTTGATGGCACAAGCGCGGAGCCCAGCTAGCAGTGTGTTGCAGTAGTCCAGAAGGGAGAGGACAAGTACCTGGATTAGGACCTGTGCCGCTTGTTGTCTAAGGTATTGTCATAGTCAAATGTTGTAGAGCATGAACCTGCAGGAGCGAGTCACTGCTTTGATGTTTGCAGAGAACGACAGGGTGTTGTCCAGGGTCACGACAAGGTGTTGTCCAGGGTCACGACAAGGTTCTTTGCACTCTGGGAGGGCGACACTGTGGAGTTGTCAACCGTGATGGAGAGGTCTTTGAGCGGGCAGGCCTTCCCCGGGAGGAAGAGCAGAGCCGTCTTGTTGAGCTTGAGGTGGTGGGCCGCCATTCACATTGAGATATCTGCCAGGCATGCAGAGATGCGTGTAGCCACCTGGGTGTCAGAAGGGGGGAAAGAGAAAAGTAGTTGAGTGTCATCTGCATAGCAATGATAGGAGAGACCATGTGTGGATATGACGGAGCCAAGTGACTTGATGTACAGAGAGAAGAGGATGGGGCCTAGAACCGAGCCCTGGGGGACACCAATAGCGAGAGTACATACACAGATCCTCTCCACGTCACCTGGTAGGGGCGACCTTTGCTCACAGCCGAAGAACCCTTTTAGGTTCTATACACTGTAGCACCTTTCTAAGAGTGGAAGCTAGTGACTCACACTTTGAGAGTAGGCCCGTGTATGATGTCTATATTGTGGGAGAATGTATTGAGGAATATAGGCCATTCTTCTCTTGGCACAGACAGGGATGAGTGTGATAAATGAACAGAAACAGATGGAATGGTGATTCTCATCCTTTTGTTCTCTGGAGAAGGAGGTCGGGGAAACATGGTGCAGGTGCACGATACAGGCTGTTGCAGCTATTTCTCTGTCAAAGTTCCCATCGTTTAACTGATAAAGAAGACAGGGTTGTTTTGTAGCATTTGATTTAGAAATTTTACTGGGGGAAAAAAATGTTAGGTATATTTTTGGGGCAATTTATGCTTTATTTGATAGAGGAGAGTTGGTGGGAAAGAGTTTTTGCTGAAATAGCAGTGGGACAGATTTGAACCCATGCTGCTGCGGTCCATGTGTTCCAGGGGCAGCGGTTTAGACTGTGAGACCACTGTAGGCCACAAGATCAGAAATGTTTTGGATGTTGGTGTTGTAATGTAATATTTGCGATTACTAAAGCTATGCATGTTAACATGGCGGGATGTAAGAAGCAAAGGTAAATGTTTACACATAGCCCCCTTTTCCCTCTCTCGCTTACCCTGTCTCTCCATCGCTTCTCTCTCTCCTCCATCCCCCAAATGTAATTTCTCCCCCTCTGTTGCTCTCTGCACTCACCGCCATTTGCTTTTGGAATCTGTTCCTCTCCTGTCAGCTTATGTCAAACTCTGTTGACTGTAAATCTCTGCCGCTCCTATCTCTGACACATCTCATCACCTGAATTATCTGTGTTTTCCCTCTCCTCTGTTTCTCTTCTCTGTTATTTCTCTCTCTCTCTGTTCATCCTGCAGCGATTCCTCTACCCACCTGGTATCTCTTCTCTCTCTTCAAGCTATCTCTGCTCTCCATCTCTCTCACCCCCACCCCTTCCGCCTTTCTCTCTCACTCATTCTCTCACTCCCACCACTTATCTTTTCCTCACCTTTACCCGCGGTCAGCATTTCCAGACCCCCCCCATTCCCCTATCTCGCTCTCTGTCTCACTATCTCTCTCCCTCTGTCCGCCGCTCCCTTGCACCACTTATCTACCTCTCCCTTCACCCTGTCTGTATCTCTGCCTCTTTCTTTCTTGCTCTGTTTCTCATTCTGTATGCATCAGTCTGTGTCGTTGGCATTTGTACAACTTTCTTTGTTCGTTTACATTTCCAAACAGAAGTGTTTATACATATATATATATATATATATATGTATGTATATATATATATATATATATATATATATATATGTATATATATATGTGTGTGTAGCTATTTCACTACTAACACTAAACAAGCCTGAATTTCCCCACTGTTCTTGACATTATTATTATATTCAGAAAGCTAACTGCTATAATCAATGGGGCACAGAACACCTCCAATGTACAATATGATGAAATGCCCTGTCATTTGGGAGATTAGGTAAACTGTAGCCGGTGCATGTGTTAACCAGATTTTTTGGGGGTATAAGTTTATCAGAGATGAGCTTCACCAGAGATGATGCATTGGATGTTTCAAGTAATGAGGATGTGGCAACTGCATCAAAAATACATCTAGTCTGTGCGGCCGCTGAAGTTGTCATTTTTTGGAGATCTGAAGTAGGGCTACATGAAAGTCAGCATTTAGGCTGTCATTAATATTATAGTAGTAGTACAGCAAATCAAAGTCATTAAAATGTGCAGGTTTTCACTCTCCGATCACAATGTGTTTGATGAACTGTTAGTGTTTGTGTGGAATTGACCAACCTCATAAGCACACACACACAAAGACCCACTTTTTCATCTCTTGCTAGAGGAGGGCTCTGTCTTTGCTGTTTGCCAGGACCTCGAGAATTCCAAATGCAACCACTGCTGGTCTGGTCTGGGCACTGGTCCGACAGTCCCCTCTCCCTCTCTTCCCCCTTAACCTCTATCAGTTTTTCTATTTCTCCATCCCTTTCATTTCTACCTTTCTCTCTCTCTCTCTCTCTCTCTCTCTGTTAGATTGCTTGTGTGTGGTTGCTGAGAGCAGATACAGCCTGGCTCTTGGCTAAATTGAGAGCAGAATACCAATGTGATGCCACTGTGACTGCAGGAAACATTTGTCCTTTTGAAATAGAGTGAGGAAAAAGAGATGGGGTAGAGACGGAGATAGAGAACGGGAGGGATAAATATGAGAGAGAGAGAGAGAGAGAGAGAGAGATTCATTGGGTCTGTGTTCATTTATTTCAGAGCTGTTCTTTGGTTTGAGCAATGTAAATTGGGTCATTATTCCTTAGCGCCAGGGCAGTTGTGTATTTGTTCCTTTTATCTAACACGCTGGTGAAAATGTAAAGGTCTCTCTTTCCCTCTTTTTAGTTGGTTTAAGACATCTAATGGCTTTCCTAACCAAGGCCATTTCTGGCTGTGTTAGCTCGGCTGTGAAAATAAGCCATGTCAATGAACTGCTTCCAGAGTTTGTTTTATTTATTTTTTTAAAATGTAACCTTTATTTACTATTGGGTACTGAAGGGAATTTAACAGAAATACAGAAGGAAACGTGTCAACACACTTGTATCTTCCCAGAGGTTCATATGTTCACATTTCAACAGATGGAAAACGCAGTAAAAAGGTTAACATTTCCTGAAGAAGAGATAACGTTGATTGATTTTGTGTTGTGCTATATTTTTCTCCAGTCAGCTAATGATCAAGAATATGTGTCGGAATAGAAAAACGAATCGACCTATAACAAAAGTTCACGTTTCAGAAAGTTTATTGAGCGGGGAGAATGGAGAAAAGGGGATGGTTGGCTCTGCTGCCATCATCAACAGTCCCATTGGTACCTTAGAACTGTGCTATTATTTCCCCTCTTCCTTCCTGTCAGTGCATCTTACTTGAGCTCCAGGTCTGGAAGCCGCCGAGCTTTGATGTAGTTGTCAGAAGATACCAGAGAGAATGTGGGCTGACACAAAGAAATGACTTTCAAGTCGGAGAGAAGGAATGGAACGAAGAAGGAAAAGCATTTTTGATACTCATAAAACCATATAATACTCTTACAATGTAATACAATCTGTTTCTAGCGCGCACACACGTTCATTGCCCTTCCTGTGGTAACCAATGATTTTCCGGCGTTTCGAGCATCGGGGAGGTTCTAATTTAAAAGCGGCTGCGTGTCACCTGTATGGGCTGTTGTTTTTATAATTGATGATGACCCTGGCCTTTCTCCAGTATCGCCCCCATCGGCAGCGCCAGCTCTTTGGAGTCCTCACTCTCACTACGGTTATTAGAGGTTAAATGAGCTATGGCAAAATGGCCGCCCCGATATTAATACCTTCCCTCCATTTCCCATAACTGACCTAGAGAAAGAAAGAAGCGTACTATGTATAGGCCCTTAGCTATAGTGGAGGGAGAGCCTGCTAGATATTGGAATACATATATTGACCCCCCCCCCCCCCCCCCCCACACACACACACACACACTTATCAGAAGATGATCGGGATCATTAAATCAGCATTAAATCTGCCATTTGTTTCCTCAATCAATGATAATGTGGAATATAGTATCTGTTTAAGACGCAGGATCCATAGACGGTCAGGCCGGTTGTGTCACATTTCAAGGTTTGTCCGCTCGATAATCAAAGGGTGTTGCTGTAATTGCAAAATGTGAAATCCTATTTGTTGTCTGCTGAAGTGAAACAGATTATGGCCTTGCATTAAGTGCCTGTGCATTGTCAGAGTGGGGGAAAGGAAGTGTCTGGGGGATTATTGTGCAATTTCCATAGATGTCATTAGCATTATGTTTATAGATTCATGGTCAAATGCAAATTGGCAGGAGCTATATTTACCATTTTATTAGTCAAAAGGAAATACTGTGAGTTGAGAAGTTTTTGTGCAAACAATATTGGAGGATATACAAAAAACAGGGAGAGTGGGATAAATTGAGACATTTCTTTTAACATTCCGCATCACTACGTCAAAGGGAAATGTAGTGTTCTTTCCAACAAAGATAATGTGCATACATATTCTTCAGGATGTCGTGTATCACTGGGAATAATCAGAATTCATCTAAACATAACAGTTTTTTGAAAACGTAGCTTGCCCAAAAGAATATGGGTTAAATTGAGATCAGGGATGGGGTAGAGTAAGAGTGGGTTGTGGTGTCCTGTGACCGTGGGCGAGGGTGCTGATAGGTCAAAGTTTCCTTCATTGAATGGGGTCTGGTATATTGTATATCTTAAATGTATGCCTACATTCGGATCTACTCTAGATCTCTCTGTTCAATAGCACCTCAGTTGCCTGACGACTCAAACTGAATTATTCCGCTGCTCTATCATTCGCTACATACCTCAGTCTGAGACTGCCATCCTTCAAGTTATTTGTGGTGACTTCAAAGAAAAGAAAAGTCAACAGCGATTGGATCATCTCTAACCAATCAGATTATCAGACGGTGACACATTTTTTTTTAAAGAATTACGCTTTGGCCTAGCACATCAGTGTCTGGGGCCAATCAGAAGGTCTAGAATGATTTTCAATTCTAGAACTCATCGGGGAGGTGCTCCGGTTCAGACTCACTTCAGAGAAGAAACTAACGTCAGTGGGCGTTGGCGTAGCGTTTGGCCGGAGCAAGAGTCTGAGTAACCAGTCAACCTTGCTGCTGCATCGAATGGACTTCTTCTCTTCTCTCCAGAACCTCAAGGGGGGCTTTAGATCACTGCTTGTTTTTACGTCTGTACACACAGGGCTTGATGATGTCTGCTCAGTGCATTTTCATTGTTACAATCTTGAGTTCATATATGCATGGAACATTGTACAAATACTATGCATATTATGCGTAACACTGACTAAATGTAATCATCGTTTGTATGGAGTATGGTGGCCATAGGCTCAACATACCCCAAGGCAAACATTTAGGTATAGGACCTCATATTGTAGCTTATGGAGACCCCTACTGATGTAAAAAGTAATAAAACATAAAAATGAAATGATCTACTTCGGTTTAGATCCAAGCATCACGAAACCTATAACACCATAAATTCATTTGATTTTGTGAAAAATAGCTTTTTGGACCTATCTTGCTTATCACTTTTTCCATGTAGTTTCTTCCTCCACAGACTCCATTAAATGATATCCTCTTCCTAAGTATTTGGACACACAATTCATTGCGTCTATGGTTTCCTAGAAACAAGGGTTGGCTCAACTCTTTCAACTTACCACACTCATCCCTAGACTAGAGCAATGTGTAGTTTCTAACTATAGTCCAAATTGCCCCATATCTTCAAAGGAAACATCAATGACATCTTAAACAACAGGAGGACAATTCAATTTCCACTTGACTAAAACATCCTCACAGTAAAGCCAAAAAATGTAGTCCAAATCGCAGTAAATTCCAATATCCAGCCCATTCTCCAGCTGTATAGCTCTAACACAATCCAGAGGAGGCAGGTTGAGACAGCAGGCGGGAGGCCCTACTCCAGTTGGCAAGCTTTGTAGTAGGGAATCAAAAACAGCATCTTCGCTTGTTAACACTCAATTCGATCTCATCACTTTCAACATACGGCAGGACTTGGGTCCCTGAGGAGCCCTGGAGGTAACAGCCACGGCCCATGCGCATCGGGGAGGCAAACCCCTTTTACCATGCTGCCACAACCTGGAGTTAGCGGTATAGCAGCCACGCAGCATGTAGGCAGAAGAAACCGTTCATGCTTGTTACAAAAAAACACCGCTTCTGTTACCCTTCGGGAATCTGTTTTTGAAATGATATGGAAGAGATACTGATTTATTTAAATGGCTAGTTGTACACATATTGATGCACAGTATATTAAGCTGCATTTTAGGAGTGCAAAGGGCACACTAACCCTACAGTAGCTGTGACCACCCACAACTTTCAACTACTTGTGAAAATGGGCCTCTACTCATATTTACCCTCTACTGTACTTGAAACGCAGCACTGAAAGTGCAAAATAGCGCCTAATAATCCAGAATTCAAACGAATATCTCTGCTGTTGTTCCAAATTTGGCCCAGGTGGCGAGGGGATAGGAGGCGAGGGGGTCTCCATGGAAACATGACGAGGGACAGAGGTAAAAAAAAAAAAAAAAATTAAAACGAGGACGTTGAGACTCATACATCACTGTAATAATTGCGCTTTACCCCCACCAGCAACGGCAGGAAGCCCTCGTCGAATGATTGATGAACTCCCAATTAACTTGTCCTGTATACATAAATAAATGTGTCGCTAATGAGCACGGATTCAGACCTCTATCCTGCATAGTAGCCAGACAGGAGCTAGATGCTCCCTAATAACCTTATCACCATTGTCAGCCATCTCCTTCCTTGTCTTTTGTCTCTGACGGGAACGAGGCTCTGGCTAAAATGAGAATCCCACTGTCCGATTTCCCCAGAGCCAGTTAGATAATGTCTAATGAAGTCCTATATCTGACCTTCCATTCCGCCCACTCTCAGATGGTGAAGTCTCTTTTGGCTCTGTCTGGTTGCTGGGATCTGGGATGCGTTACATAACTGTGTATTTACTACATTAGGAATAGGACGTTGGTTGGCTGCTTGGAGCTCTGGGCTCTGTTTTGTAAATTAGCATGCAGCGGTGGCGGTTATCTCTTAGCGTCGTCATCGTCTCATAGACTTCAGGGGGATTATCCTCCCCCCGTTCTCCTCTACAATCCCACAATCCCCAGATCTCTGTTCATGTGTGCTTATAGCCAGGGGAGCCCCGCCACGACAAGAGCCCACACCGAAAGGTGCCGCTTGTGACCCGCTGTTTAATTAAAAGGATGAGCGATGCTCCTCTGCCACCCGCGACCTTCTTCCCCACAGAGGGGTGCCGCTGAGCTGGCTTTGCCCTGCCGAAGCTCACCCTTGGGCAGGAAAGAAATCGCACACATCCAGGGAGTCTGTGGGGAGAGTGGAGTGGATCAGGCCGGATATCCTGCTCATTCCAGAGGAAAGGAGTATGCGACTAGATGGAGAGGATGAACAACCCTGCAATGCTGTTCTCTGCACCTTTTTTCCCTCTCCGTATCTATATTTTTTTCCTTTCTCTCTCCATCTCCATCTCCTCTCCTCTCCTCTCCCTCCACAGCTCATGCATTTTTCCTCTCCCCTGGACAGAGAGATGGAGACCGACTCCTCTCCTGCTTGGCCTCCTGATAGATTCCCAACTTCCTCAAACAGACGGGAATGTGAAAGCCCTGTTCTGTGGAGGTGCAATGCTTTGATCAAGGCCTGCGCGGTTGATTCTCTATACGCTTTATCTCTTTTTCTGTAGCCTCTTGTTCTTCACTCTGTGTGATTGCTGTTTCTGCTGATTCTCTCTCTCTCTCCGCCAATCGCAGCCTCGTAACATTCCCAAAGCGTATCCCGTGAAAACGTCTCCAGATGAGAGACTGGTTTAATTCTCCTAATCCCCTAATTCCCCTCCTCTTATTCGAACCGTCTGAATACATTTATGCAGGTATCTTCTCCTTTTTTTCCCGACACACAAAGCATTAATAGATTAAAACGCAAGGTTAAGTTGCCCGACTCGAAAGCGGCATCTTCATGCGCACTTAGGTGTATGTTTTTGACTCGTAAGTCTTTCCCGCGCTTGTCTGACAAAGGCAGCGTTCAGGCAACCGAAGCACAAGTGTTGATGTAATGTTTCCAACCAGCTGCCTTGCTCCTCTCCCAGATGAGCTGTTACCTCCTTTTTTTATGCCCAGAGCCAGAATGGCTGTGCACAAGCAATTAAAGCAGCCCTCTTTCCCCACTGTCAGTCTGCGACTGGGTGGGGGAAAAAAATGAGGCGCTGCAATAAGTCCGCCTCGCACGTCCCCGTCACACGTGTCACTTCCCATTCATCCCCATTATGGGTCAGGACGTGACAAGACACAAAATGGAGTCTTTCAAGTAAGCCTTTTTTTTTCTTCCAAAGACTGAGTTGGGTTAGTTTCATGTCTCATCATGTCAGTACTGATTTATAATTATCTGCTGCGAGAGACATCATTTCTTCACCTATTCATAGGGGAATTTGTAAATTCTCACTAAGATGTGATCTAAGCTTAAAATGGAGTAGAACTGTCGAAACAATATTACTCAAGTGTATACTGTACTTATCGATCTTAAACCTAAACCTCAGCTTTAAACTTAAACCTCGGCTTATGCATAGTAGATATGGGGATATGACCTGCATTTGAACATACTCTTAGCGATGTTATATTCATTTTTTTTTTGACGGAGACAGCAAATATCGATCTGTGTTCTTCAATGGCTCGTTCAAACGATACCTCAACATGGTCTCTCAGTACCGAACGGCAGTTGTGTTCAGTGGCGGGTGATTTTATATCCATGGATTTCTGTGCTTCCACTGAAAGCACTAACTTAATTAGTCTTGATTTTTTACAGTGACAGTCTCCCAACTCTTTGTGAGGACTGTTAATTAACTGACTCAAAGCCCCCCCACCCCCCCCCCCCCCCCCCTAAGGACGGAGGCCTGGAGAATAGCTGGATGATATTATCAGAGACAGAGGGCAATTCCATGATAACGGAATTGAGCTGAGACTCCGATTTTTCACATAAAAATGTATGCCAAGCAAAACCCATTGATTTCAAAGTTGAACAAACCATACATTCCTATGCACAATGACTACTTTTAGCAATTTACACAGAACATTTTACAAAAACACATTTAGTGGAATAAATGTGCAGATGCAAAATTTGGTAACAGAATTTCCCAAAAATCTCCCTCAGATTATGTGACCGCATTTTCCAAAACTCTGTTAAATATCTGCTCTGAATTAAGATTAAAAGATGGCTGCAGAAAAAACATGACCCCTTGACTTAGAAACATATTTTTGAGTTATGGAACTATATTGAGTGAAGTGGATTTACACTCTCTAACAGAATTGTGGTAAAAATGTTTTATCATGGGTCCATTCTCTTCATGGTGATGTATCCTAAATATGTATACAAAGGTAGAAATATGCCAAATTTGCTTATTAGGAGTATTATTATACTACAGTACGAAACTCAGCAAAAAAAAAGAAGCGTCCTCTCACTGTCAACTGCGCTTATTTTCAGCAAACTTAACATGTGTACATATTTGTATGAACATAACAAGATTCATAAACTGAACAAGTTCCACAGACATGTGACTAACAGAAATGGAATAATGTGTCCCTGAACAAAGGTGGGGGGTCAAAATCAAAGTAACAGACAGTATCTGGTGTGGCATTAAGTACTGCAGTGCATCTCCTCCTCATAGACTGTTTTCACACTCGCTTTGACCACCAGATGACAGAAAGAGAAAGAAAACAGTTATGGGCTGAACGTAACCGTATACCAGTGGAAGGGAGAACTGTAGCAGGTGACCCAACGGTAGTTTGTGACTACTATAATCTCCCATAGGAGCCAATTCAATTTCAGTAATGTGGTTACTGATTGTTCAGAAGTTTTGTTCAGAAGATTGTTCAGAAGTCATCAATTTGAAAACAGAATTTTGAGTTTCAATCACTTAACAATTCATAAACCAAATTGATATAAGTAAAAACTCTTAACTAATTGGTAGGTAACCTTTACTTGTTGCTATTGTGAACTTTTATGAGGGAGAGAAATATCTTTAAAGATACTGTTTTGTGGGTTTTTGTCACAGAGCAATGTTTCTTAAACTTACACAAAGCAAATGATTCATGCAAAACTAAATATATGTTGATATTAGCTTGTAGTGGTCTTCAACATGATTGTGTTTTGATGAATTTCTAATAATTTTCATGACCTTTTCTAGTAGTTGCTTTTCTAAGATCCATGTTCCATCTGTTTGACCAGATATCAAATCCTTTGCTAATTACTAATATTTAGGATATAAAATGGGTGAAGCGTGTATTTAAAAAAAATATATATATAGTTTCTTAGCTTTCATTTGACACTCAATTTGATGTGTTCCTATGAACTTCACACGTTGACGTTTTTATAGGTCCTTTTACATGGAAATGCCCAGGAGTGAAACGTGTTCACTACTTCTATATCGGGCCCAGCTCAGACTTGTTAGATTGTTATTGCCTTGGTGGGAAAGTCACCGTGGAGAGAACTTCCCACTCGTCATCCTCCGGGAAAATATAATAACACTGATAGAAACAGGTGCTGCTTGAATTTCTCAGATTGAAATGTAATTTCAATAAATATATATTCTAGTTCTTTATTGTACAACATTTCATTTTTATCATGTTAATCATATAGTCTGTGTACTATGTAGGGTCAGTATAGGCCTACCACTGTCTGTCTCTGTAGTACACTGTGTTTCAGTTGTGGAAGAGACACTGCCTTACACTCCCTCATGTTAACAGCAACATGTTATTTCACTTGAGCAACTTCAGTCTCAATCACACTGAGTTTATCGAGTCCCCGCACCGTGACTCTTTGGGGAGTCAACTTTAGCTTTGCTTTTTGCTCCGTTTGTTTCCTTGACTCCGGGGGTGTTAGTCTCTCTCTATTTGACACTGCTTCTGGAGAGGGAGACTCTTATAAGAGATGTTGGGGAGCCATCCTGTACTGTTAGTCTCTGTCCACCAGACGCCAATGTCTCACCTCAGGGGCCTCGCTAGGCCCTGTTGCGGCATGCCATTTGTTTGACTGATAACGCATCGGTGACCCCCGCGGCCTCTCTCCCGGACAACATCTTTGTGCAGAAAGAGACCTGTTCAGAAGAGGAGGATGGAGAGGGAGTGGGGACAGGAAACGGTGGATGAGAGGGAGGGTGGAGGCATCGGAGCGTGGGAGAGTGATGGTGATACTACCTCACCGAGGAGCTTAAAGACAGTGTCTCGACATCCCTCCCTCCCTTCATCCCTCACACCTGTGGGCTGTTCAAAAAAGCATTGTAATCTTCTCTTCCCATCCTACCACCCCAGGGCCAAACTATCTAACGCATCTGGTACAATATCGATGTATGGCGAGGAAGTTTGCGAGACTCCCCATAGTGTTCCATAACCCCCTGCTGATAGCACAGTGTGTAACAGAGAAGCCAATGTCTGTATGTACAGGTGCTAGCCCATGATTATAATCAGCCATTTATACAGGGATGCCTTAACTCTCGACTTGGGTCCTTTTTAAAAAACGAGCCCTCTGAGTCCACCTGAAGGAAACAGTAGGGCCTTTTAAAAAAACATCTGAGGGCAGAGGAGGCATTATTTTGCGATCTCTGGGGGATTTAACCAGTGTTCTGTTAGTTCCATTTTTGTCATTTAACATATGCTCTTATCCAGAGCAATTAGGGTTAAGTGCCTTGCTCAAGGGCACATCAACAGATTCCCCCCCCCCCCCCCCCCCCCACCTAATCGGCTCGGGATTCAAACCAACCTTTCAGTTACTGGCCCAACGTTCTTAACCGCTAGGATACCTGCCACCGTGTTCTTTATTATAGTTTTTTATTTATTTACGAAACAGACGGGACCACCTATGGTGTTTAATATAGCAGGCTGTGACACCCAATTACATGGAAATTAGGCTTGATTTCTGATGTATCTGCTGTTCTGGTGTCCCCTACGTTACTAGCTCTTTCCGCCAGCGGCTCATCAGAACTCCTCACCATGGTGCTGGAGACAGACAGATTTGAAATATTTGATGACGTAAGGAATACGAGCGTCTTCTTTATTTTCCACCATCGGAAATTTGACTCAGGCAAAAACGAGGCTTATCGCAAACCCGCGGTAGCCTACTCTGACATGGTCCGCTCTATATTTTTCTTCCTGAAGGCTTCCAATTTGCGGGGGAAGTAAAAGAGGGGATTTCACAAAAATGTAGTCTTGATTCCTTCCTCTCGTCGGTGGCTAAGCTGAGATTGAACTCTTCGTGTTCTCTGCATGTGAGAAACCAGCCTATTAGCTTTGTAGACCGCCCACACCGGCTTCCATGTTAAAACACACATTCCCTTAGTAAGACATGCCACTGTGTACACACAAACAAGATGGCTGCCTTGATTGAGCCAGTGGGTCTGATAAGGAGAGTGAAGGAGTCAGTCAAGATTCTTCATTGGAGCTGATGCTGTCACAGGGAGAGGCACATCGATCTTTGCGTCCACAGTCTTCGAGGGAGAAGTGACTAGAGGGAGAGCCAGGGAAGGGCTGATGGAGTCTGGAGGAGAGAGAGAGCGAGGGCGAGAGAGAGAGGGATGGCATTGGAAAGAGAGGGATGAGGGGTAGAGGGAGGTAGACTACTGACAAAGAAGACTAATTTAGGTTGATTGGGCGGTCGGTCGCTGCGCACCATAATCACCTCTTGGGGGGGGCGGCAGGATCTCTGAATACCTCGACAATAGGCCTCGTCCTCTGATGAATTGCCCAGGCGATATTTGTCAGAAAAAATGAAACAGCTTGAGGGAGCATGCTGGGAATGCAGAGGGGCAGCGCATATCGTCAATCAGAACACACATGTAGGAGGAAGTGCCAGCCAAACCGGTCTCCTTTGTAGCGAGTCCTTAAGCGAGATGGGAGGGGTGGAGGGATTTCCACTGGCCCTCCCCATGCATCAGTTTAGCGACAGATGGAGGGGATTATTTAGAAGGAGAGAACAAGGAATAGGTGAGAGGAGAGGATTCTCTCCGATGTGACTGGCTCCCTTCCTCCTCTCCCTCGATCGCTTTCCTTTTGACAGCCTTCATTGATGTTGTAGAGCACAAGCTGTGGCCTTCACAAAGATGATTCCAGCAGCGCCGTAAATACCAGGATAAACAATAGCTTTGTACCATCCGTGATGCATAAACAATACCCAGATTATACCAAATGAAGGAATAATTATGCTTCTCTTGATATCCCGTCTCTCCATTTTTGAGTAGTCATCAAAATACATACACCCCCTTTATTATCCTCGCCATCTTTCTGGGCGAAACGCCTTTATCGCTGAATTTCCATAATCACACAAACAGTTGACTCACATCCTTCAGTGTTGCACACTGCAGATTGAGAGGTAAATATTTATTCAACATCTTCTCATTATAGGGCCTCTGTGTCTATCAGTAAGCTAAGGCAGGACAGGCAGTAATTACAAATGTGATTGGGAGTGGGACAAGATGGGATGATACTAATGATGGCAGAGGCTCTACCTTCCCACATGATAAAATACTATAGTGTACTATGGTTAAATACTATAGTATTCATTGTAGCGTTTTCAAAACATTACGGTAGTATTTACTGTAGTGTTGCAGATATGAAGATGTGTAGATATGCATATTCTTAGTACCATTTGAAAGGAAACACTTTGTAGTTTATGGAAATGTGAAAGGAATGTAGTAGAATATAACACAATAGATCTGGTAAAAGATAATACAAAGAAAAAAACTACTGTTCTTTTTTTTTCTATTTTCTGCACCATCTTTTAAATGCAAGAGAAGCCATAATGTATTATTCCAGCCTATGTACAATTTAGATTTTGGCCACTAGATGGCAGCAGTGTATGTGCAAAGTTTTAGACTGATCCAATGAACCATTGTATTTCTTTCAACATTTTTTGTCAAGACTGCCCAAATGTGCCTAATTTGTTAATGAATAAATATTCATGTTCAAAATGGTGCACTCTCCTTAAACAATAGCATTGTATTATTTCACTGTAGTAGCTGCTGTAAATTGGACAGTGCAGTTAGATTAACAAGAATTTAAGCTTTCTGCCAAAATCAGATATGTCTATGTCCTGGGAAATGTTCTTGTCACTTACAACCTCATGCTGATCGCATTAGAATACGTTAGCTCAACCGTCCCGTGGACTTACAACATCCAATTTGGTAGGCGATTTTCGTTTTGAGAGTCAAAACCTGTGAAAAATGGTAAAAGGAAAAAAATTGGAATCCGATTTTTTTAAAAATAGTTTATAATTCCCTACACGTGCTAGCGCACAAACACATTTACACCCACCTATGCTCAGCCGGTAGTTAACATACTTCTCACCATCGCTCAGAGGATACATGTGTGATCACTAAGGGCAATTTGCTTGACTCAAATCAAATCAAATCAAATTTATTTGTCACATACACATGGTTAGCAGATGTTAATGCGAGTGTAGCGAAATGCTTGTGCTTCTAGTTCCAACAATGCAGTGATAACCAACAAGTAATCTAACTAACAATTCTAAAACTACTGTCTTATACACAGTGTTAGGGGATAAAGAATATGTACATAAGGATATATGAGTGAGTGATGGTACAGAGCAGCATACAGTAGATGGTATCGAGTACAGTATATACATATGAGATGAGTATGTAGACAAAGTAAACAAAGTGGCATAGTTAAAGTGGCTAGTGATACATGTATTACATAAGGATGCAGTCGATGATGTAGAGTACAGTATATACGTATGCATATGAGATGAATAATGTAGGGTAAGTAACATTATATAAGGTAGCATTGTTTAAAGTGGCTAGTGATATATTTACATCATTTCCCATCAATTCCCATTATTAAAGTGGCTGGAGTTGGGTCAGTGTCAATGACAGTGTGTTGGCAGCAGCCACTCAATGGTGGCTGTTTAACAGTCTGATAGCCTTGAGATAGAAGCTGTTTTTCAGTCTCTCAGTCCCAGCTTTGATGCACCTGTACTGACCTCGCCTTCTGGATGATAGCGGGGTGAACAGGCAGTGGTTCGGGTGGTTGATGTCCTTGATGATCTTTATGGCCTTCCTGTAACATCGGGTGGTGTAGGTGTCCTGGAGGGCAGGTAGTTTGCCCCCGGTGATGCGTTGTGCAGACCTCACTACCCTCTGGAGAGCCTTACGGTTGAGGGCGGAGCAGTTGCCGTACCAGGCGGTGATACAGCCCGCCAGGATGCTCTCGATTGTGCATCTGTAGAAGTTCGTGAGTGCTTTTGGTGACAAGCCGAATTTCTTCAGCCTCCTGAGGTTGAAGAGGCGCTGCTGCGCCTTCTTCACGACGCTGTCAGTGTGAGTGGACCAATTCAGTTTGTCTGTGATGTGTATGCCGAGGAACTTAAAACTTGCTACCCTCTCCACTACTGTTCCATCGATGTGGATAGGGGTGTTCCCTCTGCTGTTTCCTGAAGTCCACAATCATCTCCTTAGTTTTGTTGACGTTGAGTGTGAGGTTATTTTCCTGACACCACACTCCGAGGGCCCTCACCTCCTCCCTGTAGGCCGTCTCGTCGTTGTTGGTAATCAAGCCTACCACTGTTGTGTCGTCCGCAAACTTGATGATTGAGTTAGAGGCGTGCGTGGCCACGCAGTCGTGGGTGAACAGGGAGTACAGGAGAGGGCTCAGAACGCACCCTTGTGGGGCCCCGTGTTGAGGATCAGCGGGGAGGAGATGTTGTTGCCTACCCTCACCACCTGGGGGCGGCCCGTCAGGAAGTCCAGTACCCAGTTGCACAGGGCGGGGTCGAGACCCAGGGTCTCGAGCTTGATGACGAGCTTGGAGGGTACTATGGTGTTGAATGCCGAGCTGTAGTCGATGAACAGCATTCTCACATAGGTATTCCTCTTGTCCAGGTGGGTTAGGGCAGTGTGCAGTGTGGTTGAGATTGCATCGTCTGTGGACCTATTTGGGCGGTAAGCAAATTGGAGTGGGTCTAGGGTGTCAGGTAGGGTGGAGGTGATATGGTCCTTGACTAGTCTCTCAAAGCACTTCATGATGACGGAAGTGAGTGCTACGGGCGGTAGTCGTTTAGCTCAGTTACCTTAGCTTTCTTGGGAACAGGAACAATGGTGGCCCTCTTGAAGCATGTGGGAACAGCAGACTGGTATAGGGATTGATTGAATATGTCCGTAAACACACCGGCCAGCTGGTCTGCGCATGCTCTGAGGGCGCGGCTGGGGATGCCGTCTGGGCCTGCAGCCTTGCGAGGGTTAACACGTTTAAATGTCTTACTCACCTCGGCTGCAGTGAAGGAGAGACCGCATGTTTTCGTTGCAGGCCGTGTCAGTGGCACTGTATTGTCCTCAAAGCGGGCAAAAAGTTATTTAGTCTGCCTGGGAGCAAGACATCCTGGTCCGTGACTGGGCTGGGTTTCTTCTTGTAGTCCGTGATTGACTGTAGACCCTGCCACATGCCTCTTGTGTCTGAGCCATTGAATTGAGATTCCACTTTGTCCCTGTACTGACGCTTAGCTTGTTTAATAGCCTTGCGGAGGGAATAGCTGCATTGTTTATATTCGGACATGTTACCAGACACCTTGCCCTGATTAAAAGCAGTGGTTCGCGCTTTCAGTTTCACGCGAATGCTGCCATCAATCCACGGTTTCTGGTTTGGGAATGTTTTTATCGTTGCTATGGGAACGACATCTTCGACGCACGTTCTAATGAACTCGCACACCGAATCAGCGTATTCGTCAATATTTTCATCTGACGCAATACGAAACATGTCCCAGTCCACGTGATGGAAGCAGTCTTGGAGTGTGGAGTCAGCTTGGTCTGACCAGCGTTGGACAGACCTCAGCGTGGGAGCCTCTTGTTTAAGTTTCTGCCTGTAGGCAGGGATCAACAAAATGGAGTCGTGGTCAGCTTTTCCGAAAGGGGCGGGGCAGGGCCTTATATGCGTCGCGGAAGTTAGAGTAACAATGATCCAAGGTTTTACCACCCCTGGTTGCGCAATCGATATGCTGATAAAATTTAGGAGTCTTGTTTTCAGATTAGCTTTGTTAAAATCCCCAGCTACAATGAATGCAGCCTCCGGATAAATGGTTTCCAGTTTGCAAAGAGTTAAATAAAGTTCGTTCAGAGCCATCGATGTGTCTGCTTGGGGGGGATATATACGGCTGTGATTATAATCGAAGAGAATTCTCTTGGAAGATAATGCGGTCTACATTTGATTGTGAGGAATTCTAAATCAGGTGAACAGAAGGATTTGAGTTCCTGTATGTTTCCTTCATCACACCATGTCTTGTTAGTCATGAGGCATACGCCCCCGCCGCTCTTCTTACCAGAAAGATGTTTGTTTCTGTCGGCGCGATGCGTGGAGAAACCCGTTGGCTGCACCGCATCGGATAGCGTCTTCCCAGTAAGCCATGTTTCCGTGAAGCAGAGAACATTGCAGTCTCTGATGTCCCTCTGGAATGCTACCCTTGCTCGGATTTCATCAACCTTGTTGTCAAGAGACTGGACATTGGCAAGAAGAATGCTCGGGAGTGGTGCGTGATGTGCCCTTGTCCGGAGTCTGACCAGAAGACCGCTACGTTTCCCTCTTTTTCGGAGTCGTTTTCTTGGGTCGCTGCATGCGATCCATTCCGTTGTCCTGTTTGTAAGGCAGAACACAGGATCCGCGTCGCGGAAAACATATTCTTGGTTGTACTGATGGTGAGTTGACGCTGATCTTATATTCAGTAGTTCTTCTCGACTGTATGTAATGAAACCTAAGATGACCTGGGGTACTAATGTAAGAAATAACACGTAAAAAAACAAAAAACTGCATAGTTTCCTAGGAACGCGAAGCGAGGCGGCCATCTCTGTCGGCGCCGGAAATTAGAGGGAAATTAGAGCCCCTTTTCAAGTTGCATAACCGTCTGTGACCAAATGACTGTGTGGGGCACTCCTAGCAACAACAAAAAATATTTTAAAAAAAGAACGAGAGCAGAGAAAAAAAGAGTGATAGGGTGGTAACAATCAAACTTTGCCCCCAGCGCTTGAAGGGGCTTCCCTACATATAAAGAGAGTTTAGATTGACCTCCATCTGACCTGCATACATGAGTGATCAAAGTATAAATTCAGTAGTAAAAAATCTGTAGTATATACTATAGTAATTACTATAGTGTTTTTGCAGACTGTAGTATTTACTGTAGTGTTTTTGCAGACTGTAGTATTTTTTTGTTTTGTTGTCTTTGACGTCGCAGTGGGGGCTTTGTCCTTGAGGAAAACGACTGGACAAAATACTAAAAGAGCACATTTTCCATAACCGGTAGGTAGGACTGAGGGCTGAATGGATAGTTCAGCGCTTCTGCTCTTGTCTATAACTATGGTTTCTCACTAATGGGTGGCACAAATTGGGATATGTATGGGAGGAGGGGAATGGGCAGGGTATGCAGTATATACTTTAGTAACTACTGTCGTGTTGTTACGGACATTGATGTAGTATTTACTGTATGGTTTTTGAGGACTTTATTGTAGTGTTTTGCAGTTTGTAGTATTTACTATAAAGTGTTATAGTACTACACATGATCGCGGTATACGACAGTGTGTACTATAGTATACTACAGTTTACCACTGTATTCTATAGTATGTGCTGTAGTATTCTATAGTAAACTGTAGTGATCTTTTAATGTGGGTTATCTCATTCCAACGTCCTGAGGCTGTCCTAATAATGACACCCGTGGATTGGTTTCACATGGACAGGGATTTGGGGCCCATGAATTTAAGTACACATGTTTACTGTACCGACATGGGAGCAGTCGTTCATGAGATGACGTGGTTCATCTCATTATGTGTGAGTGCTTGCCAAGTTTTACTGTGGACATATGGCTTCCTACTGTATGTGATTTGGTTGCCAGATGTTATGTCCTTCGTCACTGTATTGGGCCTTATAGTTTTCATTGTATGATTTATCGTAAATACAAAGTTATGACAATGAACATAAACCCTGTTCCACACCATTGGCTCTTGGTTTAGGTTCTTAGTGCTTTGTTATTTTTGCTACCTTTTTCTATTTATTTTCTTTTGTCCAGTGTTTAATGCCTTGGAATTAATTCAAGTCTAACCAAAATAGCACACAGGTCACGCAACAATACGAGTCGTCGTTTTAGTGGGGAAAATGGGACTATGAATGACGATGAGTTTGTTCAAGGGAAACAGAGGGAGGAGAGAAGAAGAGGGGAAGGAAGGAAAACAGCCCTGGGGAATTGTTTCACTCAGTACTTGGTCTGATCAGCCTTACAGGGACTATTACTGGGGTTTCACCAGTGGACTTCTCCCTGGTTTAACTTAGGAACAATGTATTGACCTTTTCCAACACTTCTCTCATCAGCACTGCCAGTTAAGCAAAGCATTCACCATCTTGGTTTTTTTCTCTCTCAAGAGGATAAAACCAGCTACACTTTATTGTGATGAAAAGGCGCTGGCTTTCATTTTCCCCCTTCAGTGTTCACCACGTTTTTAGACCGAACGCTGGCAGTCTCCTTCCCTGTAAGCAATTTCGGTAAACTGCTGTTGGTTCAGCATGTGATTGAATAGCAATAACTCTGACCCCCTTCATTTCCACCTCCAACAAAATGGAGGGAGGAAGCCAGACTCTGATGGAATAGTAAGTGAATTAATCTTCCTGCACTGAGTAGGCATCTTGCAAGCCTAAATCATTTGTTTTGGGTGAATGCTAAAACTTCAGACAAGTAAAATCTTGGCATTTTCTGATGATTTCTGATCTTTGTGAGAATCAATCCCAAATCATATTGCAAATAAATCAAACGTCTGCTTAGTATTAGCATTCACCAAAACTGCACTAGGACGCCTATTGACAAGTTCAGCAATTACTGCTTTGTTTGACCTTTCATGAAATAGTCCCGTCTCAAAATAGAATGCAAAGACCTACGTCAGAGTTATTGTGAGCAGACAAACAATAAATACTCAACTTGTTTTTTTTTTGCTAAGAGAGCGAGATTTAGAGAGATCAATTCAGTCTCACCATTACGTGTGTTTAATATGGTATCTAAACATTTCCCCTGGTACTCTCCCTTTTGCCTCCATTTCGCAGCCAGCCAGTGCCAGGGCAGAGGGGGGGAGGGGAGGGGGGGGGGGGGGGTCAGAGCACTGGAGACATGCTCTATTTAAACTGCCTTTGAACCCCGGCTATGTCTGAAGTTTTTGTGTTTTTATATTGATATTGATAGTTTCCCCTCATATTCAAAGTGTTGGCCCTGCCATGCAGACACAACAGCCCAGCAACTCAGACATGGCACAGACACCATCTGTGTCATACACTTTCATCCTGACAGAGGACGAGAGAAGAGAACTTAAAAGGAACGGCTTTGAGGCGAACGTGACGAAGGAGCGGTGGGAAGGTTTAATTACGTTGTAATTGTCTCGCTTGACGATTAAGAGGCTGATTACCGCTCTGAGAGCACAGGGCTTTCTGAAGAGAGGAAAAACCGGGCAAAGCTCTAAGACCCTAATCTAATGGATCTCCAAGTAGCTTCACAGACGCGCGCGCACACACACAGACGCACACCGATTACATGGGTGTGGATAAACCCAGGCATATGATCGAGTGTTATTTTTGCTCTTCTCGTGTCTTGGCTGCATGGTGTTAGCGAACATGTCATGGCACAGGATTGCCTTGACATGTTTTGATGTAAACAATTGCCTCCTGGTGTAACAGAAACACATTCTAATACCGTACGCGCACAAACGCACACCTCAGAGAGCGGATGCATGACATGTTTGTTCACCTCCCTTTTCGCTCTCCACAAGGGTTGTTACTGTGATTATGGCCTGGTTTCGGTGCCTGTGAGCCGGTGCCATACAGGTGGCAGTGAGCAAGCAGGCAGGCAGGGACACAAAGCCAGTTAACCGGTACAGTGCCACTGAGGTGTAAATAACAGTCTGTGCTGCAGTCTGATCTCACACAGGTCTGAGTGGCCCCAGGAAGCACCCTGGCATTAAATGCCACAGGTAACTTCTGCGATGCGAATCCCTCTGCGGATGAGGGGAATGCTGGGCTGACACGGGTATATACAATTACAGTATGCACTGAGTGTACCAATCATTAGGAACAGTTGCCCTTAGAAGAGCCTCAATTCGTCGGGACATGTCAAAAGCGTTCCACAGGGATGCTGGCTCATGTTGACTCCTACTGTATGCTTCCTACGCTTTGGCTGGTTGTCCCTTTGGGTCTTGATACACATCACATGGAAAAATGTTGAGCGTACACTGTTCAAAGGCACTTAAATGTTTTGTCTTGTTCATTCAGCCTCTGAATGGCACGCATACACAATTCATGTCTTATTGGATACCAAGTGACATCACTAAGGGGTCATAGCTTTCACCTGGAATTACCTGGTCAGTCTTAAACAAACACAATCACATGTAGGGCCCTATAAAGTCTGCGCCGCGGACAACACGGACGGAATCACGGACATTAAAACAGAATTCAACCATTTTCAAAAATGTATTGAACTTAGTAGGAAATTAACTAAATGTATTCCACTTGTTAGAAAATGCATTAATTTCAACAATATATATATATTTTTATTGCACTTAGTACAAAGTCAACTGAATGTGTTGAAAATTAGAAAATGTTCATTTGCCCAAGATTATCATAAGCCATGACCAAAATGCATCGGTGTGATTTTGTATTTTCCTTCAACTTTTTAAGAGGAAATGGCACAGGAATGCCCCTGTCTGTGTGTGTTTGTCTGCCTCTTTGTTTAGCCGTTAGCAATTATGCTAATGTCATGACAACCGTCTTCTGGTAGATGGAAAGGCTTTTTAAATTTTTTTTACTTCTAAATTAAATGTTAACGACAAATTAGCCTATTCCTAACTGGCAGAATATCCTGATTATTTACATCAATCCAGTGGCCATTTTTTATGTAAACTCTGCAATCACATTAGCACTATATAAACATCGCTAACCAAACAAAGGTTTCTGGCTGGTGCTCGGTTGAATTAAAGGGTAACTACACACGAATGTATTCAAAATGAGAGCGAAAACCTGTGAAAAATGGTAAAAGGATCCCTACACGTGCTAGCGCACAAACACGTTTACACCCACCGGTGCTCAGCCGGTAGTTAACATACTTCTCACCATCGCTCAGAGGATACAGGTGTGATCACTAAGGGCAATTTGCTCGACTTTTCAAGTTGCATAACCGTCTGTGACCAAATGACTGTGTGGGGCACTCCTAGCAAAAAAATATATTTAAAAAAAGAATGAGAGCAGAGAAAAAAAGAGAGTGATAGGGTGGTAACAATCGAAAACTTTGCACCCAGCGCTTGAAGGGGCTTCCCTACATATAAAGAGAATTTAGATTGACCTCCATCTGACCTGCATACATGAGTGATCAAACCATAAGAGCTGATGGGGAGAAAGAGGCCGTCTTTTTCCTCTGTTCTCTCCCCCTCTCTCTCTCAGGCTGTTTCGTTTGGTCCTGAGGCCCGGCTGGGCACCAACGTCACTGCAGTGATTTGTCCTCCACACTTACCAACCTTGCTGAGTTTTTTTGAGAGCTCTGATTCCAACTTGGCTCAAAGAGAAGGGTGTAAGAGCAACAATTCTGTAGGCCTGCCATTTGTTCCAGGCGATCACTTCAGAGAGAATAATTCTTGATGGGAAGATGGATATGTTCTTTGTTTTGCGTGTCTTCGTAGACAGAGAGGTATAGCAGCTGTTTGAAGACTTCTGTGGAGTAGCAAGAAAGGTACACACACTCGTACTCGCGCTACTAGGTCAGTGCAAGGATTGGTGTGGTGTTCCACTTTGACACCTGGACGTGCAGTAGCAAATAATCCTTATCCTATTCCCTTTTCTTCCTCCAAAACAACAGATCTTCCTTAGTTAACCGACGGTCCTACACTACTGCTCCTCTACTTGCAGCAGTTGAGATGAACAATGTTAGGGCTTCTTACAGTACCCAGATGAAGACTGCTTGTCTGCTGAAACGTTGGTTATTAGGTTATTCAGTTATTGCATCTGAGCTCCGAGTGTGCGGCTCTCCTTTCCTTATTCAAGGGCTTCTTACAGTGACCCCTTGACTTTTTCCAGATTCTGTTACATTACAGCCTTATTCTAAAATTCATTATTTTATCCCCCCCCCCTTCAGTCTACATACAATGTCCCTTAATGACAAACTAAAAACAGGTTTGTAGAAATGTTTGCTAATTTATATAAAAATGATGGGTATTGTGCGTAGATTGCTGAGTATTTTTGTATTTTTTTTAAAAGCCATTTTAGAATAAGGCTGTAATGTAACATCATGTGGAAAAAGTCAATGGGTCTGAATACTTTCCGGAGGCACTGTATATTTTTCTGACGTCTTATCACAGCCTACAGTGAGCCTCTGGAGCTTGCTCCCTCATTGAATCACTGAATCACCAGCCCTCACATCACATTCGGCATTCAGTCTCATAAACAAGACCAAAACAATGGCTCCATGCCTCCCAGGTTTAGTGTCATTGGGCGCTGTCTGATTGCAGTATGGGAAAGTGTGTTCTTTTCAGTGACACGCACCCACACACACACACACACGCGCACACACACTGCCGAAATGGATGTCCTGAACTCACCAGAGATGGAGTTGCCTTTGGAGAAGAACAAGAGGGGGAATGCATTTTTAAAAATGCACAATTTTAACAGTGGTACAGTTCCCAACATTTACTGCAGAATAGATCAATTGCTATTTTATGAATGTGACATAATGTAAAGTAGGATTTTTCACAACATTGCCGCCATGCAAACAAAATATGGTATCTTTGGAAATTGCTTTTCTAGTGTTGCATTTTGAAAGGGGACTGGAGTCGGATGGGATGGACCTGGGATGAAGAAAGAGAGGCAAATGGATGTCAAAATTAACCCGAAGGAGATTTGTGATTTCTATTTTCTAGAAGTGCAATGTTTTGCAGTGGCGTAAAGTACTTAAGTAGTTCTAAAAAAGTATTTTTACCGAAGTCTTTGATGACACCCAAAGTACTCATTACATTTTGGAATGCTTAGAAGGAAAGGAAAATGCTCAAATTCACACACTTATCAAGAGAATATCCCTGGTCATCCCTACTGCCTTTTACTCAAGGAATATTTTACTAGGTGACTTTCACTTTAGTCATGTTTTATTAAGGTATCTTTACTTTTACTCAAGTATGACAATTGGGTACTTTTTCCACCACTGGTGCTTTTTTGCTGTGAGTTGTAAACAGTTTCAGAGATATTTTTTTTGTAAAATGATACCCCATCTGCATGCAAACTTGTTTTGATAAACAATCTGTGTAGCTGACGGTATTAATAGTATCTAATGTTGCCTAGTATTTGGGATATATTTTGTGAATTCAGTTAATTGTGGAACGACACCACCTTTTTAGCTGCTCCCCCCCAAAATGATTTTATTTTTATAGAATTTTAAAACATACAATCTACCTGCTGTGAAGCCGCTCAACATTTACATTACATTCAGTCATCTAGCAGACGCTCCCATCCAGAGTGACCCACAGGAGGAACCAGGGTCAAGCGCCCCCACCCAGTCGACTCGGGGACCCGAACCAGCGACCTCTCGGCCATGCTCCCAACCGCTAGGCCACCCGCCGCCCCAACCATCCAAGATCCCCCAACAGTTCCCTCAGAGAACTGCGCCTCAACCACCTAAGACTCTCGCACAGCCCCCACCCGCCCCCCAAAAAACTCCCTCCATCCCCAAACCGCCCCCCATCTCCACCCCCTCCAAGCCACCATTCCTATCCAACCCAACCAAAACAACTACTCACTCGCAGTTCATGATTTGATTGCATTGTCAGTAGAGTCTGGAACGGGCTTATTTTGGTGTGATTCTGATGGAAGACCTTTTTTCGTCTGCTTAGTAGTTATATTAGTGCGTCAAATGTGCTCGTCGAGTCTGTGATTGTTAATGAGTCTGAGTTTGTGGGCGAGTCCAGTAAAAGTACAAGTGAGATTTTGAATTTAAGCGAACGAATTAGCCAAGGAAGCGTGAATCACTAACACACATTGTAAGTCAGTTAAGTTGAACACCGGTGTGTGTGTATGCTGATAAAATCACGCCATCATCATGTCTTTATCATTGCGCTCATCTGTTGTGTCCTCCTAGACGAGATGATTTTGGGAAACCGGCCCTTAAGGCTAAGTTCATTATCAGAACCATAGAATCATATTTGTTCTAACGATGAACCTAGCCTTAAGATGCTTTTGGGAAACAGGCTCCATGTTTTTGTTTCCCCCTGGTAGTTAATGCACACACCTGGTGTCCCAGGTCTGAATTAGTCCCTTATTAGAACGGGAGGATAAGAACCAGAAGTGTTTCGGCCCTCCAGGACCGACATGGAACAGCCCTTGTCCTAGACTAAGGTGCACATAAAAGCTGGAATCCTTAATGGTGAAACAGCCACGTCCCTTTGCGATATTACAACAACTAAGAAGTTACTGTAAACAACCAACACTGTTTCTTCCCCCTCTGACATCATTGCATGAGCGATAAAAGAATACATTATGTACTGCATTTAATTTTTTTTACCATGCTGCACGATGCTCCTCAGCTTGGAAACAAAAGCAACAACAGTGGTTGTGGGGTGGCCAGTAGCACACCGATTACATGCTGCACGATGCTCCTCAGCTTGGAAACAAAAGCAACAACAGTGGTTGTGGGGTGGCCAGTAGCACACCGATTACATGCTGCACGATGCTCCTCAGCTTGGAAACAAAAGCAACAACAGTGGTTGTGGGGTGGCCAGTAGCACTGCATCCCCCTACTGCGGTTTCTATTTTTAAGGCAGGGCTTGTTATTTATGCGTTTCATAATTGCAGTGCAGTGCGCCTGGCCGGAGGACTCAGGGAGGTGCCTCCTCATCTCGGCCCATTAACTTCCTTTAATACCTCTCGGCGGTGGCGAAAACCATCCATTCTACTTCCTCTCTCCCCCAACGTCAGCCCATCTGATTGAGGTGAGGAGAAGGCCAAGTGAAGCGGCAATGGCAGAGTGAGTCTAGCCTGATCACAGATTTTTTTTTTGTGCAGTCTTGCCAACTCCTACAGTCAGGGATGGGTAGGTTACTTTCTAAATGTAATCCCTTAGTTACTAGTTACCTGTCCAAAATTGTCATCAGTAATGTAACCTTTGGATTACCCAAACTCGGTACCGTAATCTGATTACATTCTGTTACTCTTAGATTCTAATTGAAGGACATCTATTTCAGGATAAACCAATGTTAAAGTGTACATAGATGGTCATATATGGTTGTTCAATTTTACTTTATGGGTTGGTTGTTTAGGCTTCTTCTAACCCATCGCTTTCTACTACATATAATATAATTCAATTATATCGTTACATTAATATATATAATATATGAGTCCAAAACTGGATGTAGCAACTACAGATAGACTTAAAGGGGCAATCAAAAGAGTGGAAGTTTGAGCATGTGTCCATTAGGCCTATGGATTTATTTTTTATTATCATGAATTAGATTGAGCAATAAAAGACCCACTTGTATTCCCTAGGCTGGGATCCGCACTATGCAGCTGTTGCAAGACCACATTATTCACTGGCTGTCCAGTGGTTTCAAAAACAATGATTGATAGGCAGCTTAAACTTCTTGGGTTCAAATACACATTTAGATTTCTGAACAGCCATCCACAACAACCACAATCCGTGAGGCGCAAATAGCTAAATGAGAGAGCAGCAGTGTGGATATCATCAATGCGCTATGCAGATATGAATAATAAGTGATATCCGCATCGCCGCAGACTACAACACTGCTTTCATCTTAACCTCCAAGCGTTTATGCAAATTGGATCATCTTTGGATGCCGACAACAGTCACTCCATTGGAAGACATGGCTTGGACTGTAGCCTACAAAAGCCTATTCCTGCTCTTTTCCCGCAATCCATCAAACACATTTGGCGGGTCATCATAGTGGTCTCTGACTTGTGGTCAGACACGCTCAGGTGGAACAAACTTCAACTTGGGCCTTTTTTTCAATGCTGATTTGAATGTAATTGAGAAAACGGAGAAGTGTCGACAACAACAAAAAATCGTAAACATCTTTTCTGAATTTAAAAGTAATCCTCGACGTAATCGAGCTTTTCAAATGTATCTGTAATCTGATTACAGTATTGTTGCTGGTAAACGTAAAGGATTACCAGTTTTTTTGTAATCCCTTACATGTTACATGTAATCCGTTACTCCCCAACCCTGCCTACGGTCATAGTTGGCAAGACAGCAAAATGAAAAAAGATCTGGGATCAGGTAAGAGTGAATGGGGTGCAAATCATTAACCGTTACGAGAAACAGGAACAGCCTCAGTCTTTGAGGTAATGGGATAAGAGTTTTGACGAAGTAAGGACGGTTGAGTTGTTTAGTGGGTAGAGCACTTACCTTTGGACATTGATGTCATCGACATCACATTGGACACTTTGACATGGAAAGTGCACGTTTTCTGTCTCAAGTTTTATTAACACAGTTTAGAAGCCGATAGTTCTGTTTTATGAAAGGGGGACATAATAAATTAATAAAAAAAAAAAAAAAAATCAGGTTAAGACATTTTCATAAAAGCTCATTAACTTTCATTAGATGTTGTCGTAATTCAAATAACAGAGATTTGGATAATGAAATTACAATAAACACTGGCAGAGTGGAACAGACACGCCTGTGACAGGAGATTACTGGCATATGACCTTTCAAGGAGATTGAGATAGATTCCTCATCAGGGAGACAGAGAGCGAGAGAGAGGGGTTGAGAGAGAGCGAGAGAGTGGGGCATGTGGTTTATAATAAGGTAAGATCGTAGTAAGCCAGGGTTTTCAGAAATAGATTCAGTAACCTGTCAGATATTGAGCTACTCATGGGTATAGCCTACTTCATGCAGTTGACACACTCCCCCTGTCCTGGGATCAGTAGGATTCACACAGTATATGAGCCCAGTCTATAAGCGATGAGTGTCCCTTGCCGTTATACACAGGCATTAATGAGTTAAATGGACAAAGCTCTCCAGCAACCACAGGAATCCATTTACAGTCAATCTAATCACTTTAAGGGGCTGGTATCAAATCCCCTTCTACCCTACAAGCCCCTTCTGCCCTTCAGAACATAATCAAGTAATTAAATTACTGAACATTATAATGAGGTATGGAAATCAGTGTTCATTATTTATTCAAATAGACAGATTTTTTATTATTCAAATAGGATTTACAAAATCCGGCATATTACTGTGACGGTATTTTACCCATATAACCCCTACGACACTAGCCCTCCACCCCACATAACCTGTTAGATACCTGGCCCTGTGCCATAGATTTGTGAGAGATTTGCCAGCTCCAATGTTTGCTCAATGTGTGTACTGATATTTTACCAGCCTGTTTGTTTGTTCATTTCCTGTGTAGGTCATAAGAGATGCCCTCTCCCTTCTCTCTCTCTCTCTCTCTCTCTCTCTCTCTCTCTCTCGGCACAACGCCTCTCCCCTATCTGACCTAAATAACTTGTAGGCCGATGTACAGTATATTTTATAGTCCTATGTACAGTATATGTATGCTGGTATGTATGTAAGCGTGCATGTAACTGATAGATGCTACCGAATATATGTAGTATTTAAATGTAGGCCTCGAAGTACTAGATCTCTTCTCTCTGTTTCACTCAGTGTTATCAGTTCTTATTTTAAATGTATGTAGTTCTGTCCTTGAGCTGTTCTTGTCTATTAATGTTCCGTATGATGTCATGTTTTATTTTTTGTGTGGACCCAAGGAAGAGTAGCTGCTGCCTTAGCAACATATAATGGGGATCCTAATAAAATACTAATACTCTTTCTCTTTCTCCTGTACACACACAAATCACTCCCTCTTTCTCCCCACCTCCCTCCCTCTCTCGCTCTCTCTCTCTCTCTCTCACCAGACACACGCACGCACGCACGCACGCACGCACACACACACACTCTGTGTGCTCGAGGTGGTGACAGTTTTCATAACCCATAAATATGGACACTGTGCCCTTTCACCTCTCTGACCTGCATAGGTGTGTGTAATCCCATGCAGGGAGTTATGAAATACAAAATACAAAACACAGCTGCAGCAGGGAGATATCATCTAAATGACGGCACCCTAAATCTAAGAGTAACACCATAGCATCAATTAATAATTCAATTCCGTAATGTTCAGGGTAGCCTTAAACCTGATTACAGCTAAATCGTTTACTGCCATAGAGGTCAAGGTCATGGCGTAAGGGTGGATCTACGTTAGTACAGCAGTCAATGTAATGCACCATAAACGTCTTCAGATGTGCTTTTGCAATAGATACAAGCTCATAAATATGAACCCACCATAGAATGATGTCTGCTTATGAATGACATCTGAAGCATCTACATCCTGTAGCTCTTTTATATGGGGATTTATGAAGGCTTCATTTAGTCATCGCCGGTTTAAAGTGGGACTGGGGAAAGAATAAGAGCATGGCGACGAAGTTGAATCGGGATGCAGGGCCTTGCAGAGCCGAGTCTGACTGCCTCCTCTTCCAGGTCATCATTAGATAGGCTGCATACAGGACAAGGGCCTTATTAATGGTCACTTTATCTTTGCTGGAGGACAAGCTAGCCTCTCTGATCTCTCTACTCTCCGTATAACCAAAATTGGCTCTAGGTACTCAGCTACAAACGCAGGTTTGAAATGCGATCCTGACCGTTAGATCAAAGCAAAATATAACAAGTGAACGTGTACACACACACACACACACACACACACACACACACACACACAGCAAAACAAGCTGAGATGGCCACTATCGATTTCCTGTCATTATTTTGTAACTGTAGACTAACAGATGGTAGGGTACCACAGGTCCTGGACAGAATCTAGAGAAGTTCGTGCCCCTGTCTCAAAATACCCACTCTTACTCCTATTTGGCAGTGTATTGTATTTGTACCTTTTCAGAAGCAGTTGTCGTCTCTTTGACACAATGGTGAAAAATTGACTGTCACCTGAAGAGATGGTTTTGCTAGACATGTCCAAGCTGTTGAGGAATCTTTATGACGGGAACTTGTCTCCTTGATTTTGTTCTTGACACTCCCGACCGTCACGGAACGTTCTGCTTTGTGGGCACTCTCTAAAAAAAAACACACCATGTATTTTCACCCATCTCAAACGAACATACTCTCAAGGGTGATTGTCTTTTGAAACAAAGGCACCTGGTAATTCACACAACCATGGACTTGTAATGCAGGTGGAAATGTTGTGATGCTATAGCTATGGCGCCTATGTCATCAGCCGCTGACTGTACCCGAATAGCTGACTTCCTTTTCCTTCTCACCCTGAGTGAGTCATTGGAACTGTATTATGCTTTAGAAAGCGCGAGCTCCAACGTTACTATAGTACGAATGATCACTGTGTGAATACAGACTGTCTTGATTCAGACTTTCTATCCTCAGGTTGTTTATATACTCGTTATTTTCTAAAAGATAGATTAACAGAGAGCACAGAAGAAAAGACAGCTAAGGCCTGTTGATGTCAGATCAGACCATTTGAAACAGGATCTCTCTCTCTCTGACACTGTCTCTCTGACACTGTCTCTTTGGGGGGCCGAACTCCAAAGGTTCTTATAAATTAGTACTAACCATTTAATTATCCTCTGCTGTTAGACAGGCTCCCCCACAGGCTCCCCATGCCTGACCCAAGCCCCCAAGCCTGGTGTCCATTACCATGAGCACAGTCAGAGACAAATCTCTGTCTCAAGTTGTTCCTATCGCTTTCAGATGGAAGGCTGTTTCTTGTTGATATATTTCTAAAAGGCAGTGGCTGTTGAAAGGAAAGCTTTGGTTTCTGCCTCTGTCATTGTGGATCTGTGAGACATGGTTTGATGGGTGGTTATTGATGCGGAGGGCAGGCTTGTCTCATGTAATAAATGTAGGAGGTCGTACTGTATGTCATTCAAGTTTATTGGATCAAGTTCTCGCCCGTGAAAGTTGAAAGGGCTTACGGAAGGGGACAGTCAGTGTATTGTGTTCTTCAGGTTCATCAGGTGCTTGTGAACTGTATTGTCTTAGTATTTTTCTATGTTTTTCTATTTATTCATTCTTGGTGACTGCTTGATGCTTCGAATACCTCAAGTATTTTATTTGAGAAGAGTTCTGGCATTTAAAATGTGCAGGTTTCATTGTGAGGTAACACTTTTCAATGTCATATGTCATAACAGCTGACATAACTTGTCATAACCTTTCATAAAACGGTCATAACTCTGTCATGACACATATAGCACCAGTCAAAAGTTTGGACACACGTACTCGTTCAAGGGTTTTTCTTGATTTTTACTCATTTATACATTGATGAATAATAGAGAAGACATCAAAACGATGAAATAACACATATGGAATCATGTTGGATTAAAAAAAAAGTGTTAAGCAAATCTAAATATATTTTAGAATCTTCAACGTAGCCACCCTTTGCCTTGATGACAGCTTTGCACACTCTTGGCATTCTCTCAGCCAGCTTCACCTGGAATTCTTATCCAACAGTCTTGAAGGAGTTCCCACATATGCTGAGCAATTGTTGTCTGCTTTTCCTTCATTCTGCGGTCCAACTCATCCCAAACCATCTCAATTGGGTGGAGGTCGGGTGATTGTGGAGGCCAGGTCATCTGATGCAGCACTTCATCACTCTCCCTCTTGGTCAAATAGCCCTTACACAGCCTGAAGGTGTGTTGGGTCATTGTCCTGTTGAAAAACAAATGATAGTGCCACTAAGCGCAAAACAGATGGGATGGTGTATCGCTGCAGAATACTGTGGTAGCCATGCTGGTTAAGTGTGCTTTGAAATCTAAATAAATCACTAACAGTCTCACCAGCAAAGCACCCTCAAACCATCACACCTCCTCCTCCGTGCTTCACAGTGTCAACCACACATGCAGAGATCATCCATTCAACTACTCTGCATCTCACAAAAACACAACAGTTGGAACCAATAATCTCAAATTTGGACTCATCGAGACCAAGGCCAGATTTCCCCCGGTCTAATGTCCATTGCTCGTGTTTCTTGGTCCAAGCAAATCTCTTTTTCTTATTGGTGTCCTTTTATTAGTTGTTTCTTTGCAGCAATTTGACCATGCAGGCCTGAAGGCCTAATTCACACAGTCTCCTCTGAACAGTTGATGTTGAGATGTGTCTGTTACTTGAACTCTGTGAAGTATTCATTTGGACTGCAATTTCTGAGGCTGGAAACTCTAATGAACTTTTCCTTCGCAGCAGAGGTAACTCTTGGTCTTCCTTTCCTGTGGCGGTCCACATGAGAGCCGGTTTCATCATAACTCTTGATGGTTGTTGCGACTGCACTTGAAGAAACTTTGAAATGTTCTGTATTGACTGACCTTCGTGTCTTAAAGTAATGATGGACTTTCGTTTCTCTTTGCCTATTTGAGCTGTTGCCATAATATGGACTTGGTCTTTTACCAAATAGGTATATCTTCTGTATACCACCCCTACCTTGTCACAACACAATTGATTGGCTCAAACGCAATAAGGAAAGAAATTCCACAAATGAACTTTTAACAAGGCACACCTGTTAATTGAAATGCTATTCCAGGTGACTACCTCATGGTCTGATTGAGAGAATGCAAAGAGTGTGCAAAGCTGTCATCAAGGCAAAGGGTGGCTACTTTGAAGAATCTCAAATATAAAATACACTGCTCAAAAAAATAAAGGGAACACTAAAATAACACATCCTAGATCTGAATGAATGAAATATTCTTATTAAATACTTTTTTCTTTACATAGTTGAATGTGCTGACAACAAAAGCACACAAAAATGATCAATGGAAATCAAATTTATCAACCCATGGAGGTCTGGATTTGGAGTGACACTCAAAATTAAAGTGGAAAACCACACTACAGGTTGATCCAACTTGATGTAATATCCTTAAACAAGTCAAAATGAGGCTCAGTAGTGTGTGTGGCCTCCATAGCATCAATGCCTTCTTCTTGCAGGAACTGCTGACACACTCCAGCCACATGAGGTCTAGCATTGTCTTGCATTAGGAGGAACCCAGGGAACCCAACCGTACCAGCATATGGTCTCACAAGGGGTCTGAGGATCTCATCTCGGTACCTAATGGCAGTCAGGCTACCTCTGGCGAGCACATGGAGGGCTGTGCGGCCCCCCAAAGAAATGCCACACCACACCATGACTGACCCACCACCAAACAGGTCATGCTGGAGGATGTTGCAGGCAGCAGAACAGTCTCCACGGCGTCTCCAGACTCTGTCACGTGCTCAGTGTGAACCTGCTTTCATCTGTGAAGAGCACAGGGCGCCTGTGGCGAATTTGCCAATCTTGGTGTTCTCTGGCAAATGCCAAACGTCCTGCACGGTGTTGGGCTGTAAGCACAACCTTCACCTGTGGATGTCGGGCCCTCATACCACCCTCATGGAGTCTGTTTCTGACCGTTTGAGCAGACACATGCACAGTTTTGGCCTGCTGGAGGTTATTTTGCAGGGCTCTGGCAGTGCTCCTCCTTGCACAAAGGCGGAGGTAGCGGTCCTACTGCTGGGTTGTTGCCCTCCTACGGCCTCCTCCACGTCTCCTGATGTACTGGCCTGTCTCCTGGTAGCGCCTCCATGCTCTGGACACTACGCTGACAGACACAGCAAACCTTCTTGCCACAGCTCGCATTGATGTTCCATCCTGGATGAGCTGCACTACCTGAGCCACTTGTGTGGGTTGTAGACGCCGTCTCATGCTACCACTAGAGTGAAAGCACCGCCAACATTCAAAAGTGACCAAAACATCAGCCAGGAAGCATAGGAACTGAGAAGTGGTCTGTGGTCACCACCTGCAGAACCACTCCTTTATTGGGTGTGTCTTGCTAAATGCCTATAATTTCCACCTGTTGTCTATTCCATTTGCACAACAGCATGTGACATTTATTGTCAATCAGTGTTGCTTCCTAAGTGGACAGTTTGATTTCACAGAAGTGTGATTGACTTGGAGTTACATTGTGTTGTTTAAGTGTTCTCTTTATTTTTTTGAGCAGTGTATATTTAGGCACTTTTTTGGGTTACCACGTGACTCCATATGTGTTGTTTCATACTTTTGATGTATTCACTATTATTCTACAAAGTAGAAAATTGTAAAAAATAAAGAAGTGTGTCCCAACGTTTGACTGGTACTGTATATGTACACCTGTTGTGACATATATATTACATTATTTTATGACAGCAACATAACGTTAAGTGTCTAAGCATCAAAATCTACCTCGGCAAAACATTCCACATCCCACTTGTCAACACAATTTTTAGGGTGTATAACATTTTCTGAAATTGATCATATTGAATAATTATTGTCATTGCGCAAATATTGATGGCAGACATGCACCTACCCCAATCCTGATGACTGGGATGAATGCAGGAGTACATTTCAGGAGCAGGACAAGACACCCTCTTTGACTGATGTCTGACATAAAGGCATGTACATAATATGTCTATCTGGCTTATATGAATCTGATGGTCATAATGCTCCATGACAGTGTCATAACGTGTATGTTCTTAGTCCAAGTGACACAGTATAATCGTAATGCTCCATGACAGTGTCATAACGTGTCTGTTCTTAGTCCAAGTAAAGTGACACAGTATAATCGTAATGCTCCATGACAGTGTCATAACGTGTATGTTCTTAGTCCAAGTAAAGTGACACAGTATAATCGTAATGCTCCATGACAGTGTCATAACGTGTATGTTCTTAGTCCAAGTAAAGTGACACAGTATAATCGTAATGCTCCATGACAGTGTCATAACGTGTATGTTCTTAGTCCAAGTGACACAGGATGGTCATAATGCCTTTTTGACAAGGTCACAGTGTAAAGCATAACTTTAAAGAATTCATTACAACAACAACAAAGGATTTAAGAGACAAACTTACACACGGAAAGGAAACTTCTTGGTAGGGAAAAGGTACATTTGAATAAACGTGAGTTCTGACACTCTTATGTAGATGTCATAACCAGCCATAAAACAACACAATGTATTTCACATATATATATGGTTTATTACAGTGTTATGACCATATGACAGGTTATGACTAGTTATGACAGCTGTTGTGACATTTTATGACATGGTTATAATCGTGTCATAACGAGTAATGACGCTAGGTGTCAAGCAAAGGGTTAGTAAAAAGGCTTTAGCAAACGAATCGATACACTCCAATCTCAGCGCTCACCCAATGCAGACAGAAACAAAATCAATAATTACCTGAATCTCACAACAATCAGGGGATTTTGCTCCGTAATTTGTCCTCTTTCGAATAGGAATGGCTGGAAAATCTTCTGGCCCTACTGTACTAGTTCATTTTCTATAGCATGATTGTGATTCCTCCCATTTTGTAATCCCCGACCCTAGTCCCTTACCTCATGGGTACCACCGGGATGATCCAGACAAAGTCCCATTAGTCTAACTTGACCCCTTCAGTTGTAATCGGCTCTATGGGGTCTATGTTTTGCAAGAGTTCCTGTGCCTATGGTTAATAGTTTGGCAGAGACGAAGAGCGAGTGCTACAGCAGCTTACCTGGGAGATTACAGTATCAGCAATTCAACCCACAATGCCACCTTTCTGGATTTTCATCCGCCCACCATTAGCCTAGCTTTTTCTGCAACCCTGGCAGTAAGTCTCAAACAGTGGGTCGTTTTCACAATGTCCTGACATCATTTTTGTCAAAGTTGCGCAGTCAGTGCACATCATGTGGATGTGAGTTTAAATGGTACAAGTGGGATGCATTTTTTATTTCTTTTTTGAAGCAGGGGCAGACATCAACATTCCACAATAGTAAATACAACATCACAGTGTTCAGTCTGCAATGGAATTGTTATGTCTGTCGCTGCATAAAAAAAGTGCAGCACAATTGTCCCATTTATTGTCCACATGATGTGCATTGACTGCGACTTTGAAACTGGGTAAACCACCCACTGGAGTTTGAGAATTCAACATTACTGTCAGTGCCTGCAACTTTGACAACTTTACAGACATCGCACATGTTGTATTTACTACTGTGTGCATTGTTATGTCTGGTGCATCGTTGTGTAATTCAGTGGGCAGCTGGCGGCATATTCATAAAATGGACACGGCAAGGCTGTGTGACCCAGTGTCTTACACCTACACAATGCATTATCTATCACTCCATTAAAAAAATAATTATATATATATATGAGAACCAGAAGACATCGGTAGCTGGCAACTTTTCTGAGACAATTCTTATTTTTCTTCTCAATGAATAAAAATATACTTTCATGTTTTAAGGGAAGGCTGGCTGGCACAATCCTAACTATCAAGGATCATCAACGATAATTAGTGTCACTACATTAGCCCCTTTTAGTATTCCAGTCTTTCTCAATTCATTAGAAGTTGAATGGGATTTTATTGGTTTGACAGTTATAACATGAATCGGGGGAGAGTCGGAAAAGCTTTCAATTGACACAGGCCATTTACGAAGGGATCGACGCTCAACTTTGGGGGGGGAGGTTGAAGAGGGGAAAGGTGAGCAAGCTGAAGGGCGGATATGGAGAGAGGGGGAGAAAGAAAAAAAAAGAGAGAGAGAGAGAAAGAAAATTAAAAGAGAGAGAGAAAGAAAGAGAAAAGAGAGAGAGAGAGAGAAAAGAGAGAGAGAGAGAGAAAAAAAGAAGAGAGAGAAAAAAGAGAGAGAGAGAAAAGAGAGAGAGAGAAAGAGAGAGAGAGAGAGAGAGAGAGAGAGAGAGAAAAGAAAAGAGAGAGAGAGCGAGAGAGAGAGAAGAGAGAGAGAGAGAGAGAGAGAGAGAGAGAGAGAAAGAGAGAGAGAGAGAGAGAGAGAGAGAGAAAAAGAGAGAGAGAGAGAGAAAAAGAGAGAGAAAAAGAAAAAGAGAAAGAAAAAGAGAGAGAAAAGAAAAAGAAAGAGAGAGAGAGAGAAAAAGAGAGAAAAAGAAAAAGAGAGAGAGAGAGAAAAAGAGAGAGAGAGAGAGAAAAAGAGAGAGAGAGAGAAAAAAGAAAAAGAGAGAGAAAAAGAAAGAGAGAGAAAAAAGAAAAAGAGAAAAAGAGAGAGAAAGAGAGAGAGAGAGAGAAGAGAGAGAAAAAGAGAAAGAGAGAGAGAGAGAGAGAAAAAGAGAGAAAAGAAAAAGAGAGAGAGAAAAGAGAGAGAGAGAGAGAAAGAGAGAGAGAGAGAGAAAAGAGAGAGAAAAAGAGAGAGAGAGAGAAAAAGAAGAGAGAGAGAGAAAAAGAAAAAGAAGAGAGAGAGAGAGAGAGAAAAAGAGAAAAAGAGAGAGAAAAAGAAAAAGAAGAGAAAAAGAAAAGAGAAAAAGAGAGAGAAAAAGAAAAAGAGAGAGAGAGAGAGAGAGAGAGAGAGAGAGAGAGAGAGAGGGGAATAGGAGATTTGTAGTCTTCCTTCGCTGTTCCTTTTTGCTGTACCCCCGGCTTTTTGTTCTCTGGTCTTGTTTGTTTTTCGTCAGCACAACCTCCTTTCAATCATTGGGCTGACGTTCTCCTCGGCTGGCTTCAGCCCTGAACTCTCTCACCTCTTCCATCGCTCTCTGTCTGCGACCCTCTGTCTCCCTTTGTCTCTGTTTCAGACTCCACTGGGTTCTCAGTTAAGACTCCATATTGATATTTGTGGTCCTACACTGGTCCAACACGGTTCCAAAAAGGTTATTTGCAGAGGGATAACGTTCTACCAATAGCCATTTTCATCTGAATTTTTTTTTTTTGGAAGACAAGGGTTATTTGTTAGCAAAGGGTTCTATCTAGAACATTTTATATCCTAAGAACTGTTTTTTAAAGAAAGGGTTCTTTGATGATTATTTGGTAGGAGAGAAGGATTCTTTATATGGTAAGAAGGGGTTCTACATTGTAATATAGTCCCCCCCCTCCCCATTTCTTTTAAAATAGTGCCTTGGGCATTAGTGTTTACCTCCGTGTTTAACTTTAACCCTCTAAGAGATTAAAACGATAGTTGTGATAATGTTTTAAACTGACTGTATGGGAACATTTTGTACACAGCAAATTGGCCAGTGTTACCTAGTGTTGATTTTTCAGTGTATTGTTTCTACAGTTGATTCAGTAGTTAAATTAACTCTGTAAAGAGGTCAAGTAACACTCAGTGGTGTAAAATACCCTCAGTCTTGGTGTTAATAACCAGAGTTGAGTGTGATTGTATAATATTTAATCTGTGTAGAGTAAAACACTCAAAACCACGCCCATCAATATCATATTTCCCAGCATGCCCTAAAGCAGGTTGATTTTTGAATTGTTTGTTTCAATGTCTGTGTTTTTGTATGTACATTGACTGATTGCTTGATTGATCTTATGCTATACAAAGATAAATAACATGCATTTTTATAAACTAATCAAATCTTGTTAGTAGTTGGACTTTTTGCACTTGTTTCTGAGATGGTTGATCCAGTTTAGATGGTTTAGGTCGTCTCATTTATCAATCTTCCCTACCCTGGCAGTCATTCTGAATGCGGGTTGCAGGTGATTAAAAGTTCCAGTTGTTGGATATCCTCACTCTGTGACTTGATGCGGCCTGTAAACCAGGGGTTTCCTAACACCAATGTGTTAGGGTTTGTCTAGGCCCACAAAGAAAGGCCTTATGATATACAGTATGTAGCCTTTCTCGGAAGAACCCTTCAAAGAGGGTTATAGGAAGAATATTTAGATGATAAAAGGGTTCTTGGTAGAACCATTTCTAGAGGGTTCTGGTAAGAAACCCTCTAGAAATAGAACCAAGTAGAACAATTAACAGGGTTTTTTATGATTGACCCTCTGTAAATGGTCCTACCAAGCACCAAAGCCATGAGACTCCTGAACAGCTAACCAAATGGTTTTCCGGACTATCTGCATTGTGTGCCCCCACCCCAACCGCTCATTTACACTGCTGCTACTCTCTGTTTATCATATATGCATAGTCACTTTAACTATACATTCATGTACATACTACCTCAATTGGGCCGACCAACCAGTGCTCCCGCACATTAGCTAACCGAGCTATCTGCATTGTGTCCCACCACCCACCAACCCCTCTTTTTACGCTACTGCTACACTCTGTTCATCATATATGCATAGTTACTTTAACCATACCCACATGTACATACTACCTCAATAAGCCTGACTAACAGGTGTCTGTATATAGCCTTGCTACTGTTATTTTCAAATGTGTTTTTACTGTTTTATTTCTTTACTTACCTACACACACACACCTTTTTTTCGCACTATTGGTTAGAGCCTGTAAGTAACACCTGTTGTGTTTGGCGCACGTGACAAATAAACGTTGATTTGAAATAAGGTTCCCCTAGGAGGAAAACACCGAAGAACCCTATTTAGTTTTACTCAGTACCTTTATTTCCCAAAGAGTGTAGATAATTCACTCGCGTCCTTCCTAATGCCGGCCACTACTCCACAGTTGGTGGCGGTTAGTGCTGAAATCGCAGCTTCATCGTGTGGCAGTAATATCTATAATGTTCCTTCCTGTGTATGTTTTGGCTCACCTGGGTTACATGTGGATCTGTATTGTCACTGAACGTCCCTGTATGACAAATGGAGAACATTACATGTTTGAATGAGATTTAATCAGGGTTTTCTTACCTATATTCTCCCTACTCTACCATTCTGGTCATCCTGATTCTATTAGTTGCTATGTTAAGGACCTTCCTCAGCTTGATATTGGAAGAGAGCGGTAGTTTTTCCAACAAATGTAATATGATGATTAGATGTGAAACAGATCGTGGAGGCGAGGTTGTGTTGTCATTCAAAAGCCATGAGGAGGACAAATAAATTGTGGGAATTGAAAAACACCACCGGAAAAACAGGTGGAAAAGACATGTTGGAGTGCATGTTAAGACACTACACGAGGGAACAGAAGGCAGAAGAGTCGAGGAGAAAATGAAATGGTGAAAACACCAATATATTAGGGAGTGAGAGACAGAGGGAGAGAGGGGAGACTTCTTATGTCTCACTGTTTTTCCTTTACCAAACGATCTGCCGGTTTTTCTGCTTCCACTCCTTTTTAAATAGCAATCCCAATTTGGGTCAAGTGTAGTTGTTTGTTCGGCCCGAGGCAATGTCTTAACTTAACTAAGGAAGTGGAATGTGTGCTGAGCGGGACAGCACCTCGATTAAAAGAGAAACGCGGTTGTGCACCTTGCAATCAAATCAGGGGTGCCCCGGGTCGTGCTTTCTAGCATCTACTGTAGGGCTAAACTGTGATTGGTGCAGTGCATTCTGGGTATGAGCATGCCATGTAGGAGATGACGTGTTTCTGTCAAACAGGAAGGATTAATTGCTTTGGTTTCCAGGTGTTATGATTCAGAGGATTCGTTCTGTTGTTATGTTTATCGATCACATTTAGACTTTTGCATAAATTAATCCGGGTTCATGTAAAAGAGATGGCTGCTTCCAATACATCTGTATAATGTACGTGATAATACCATTCATGTTTTTTTTTACGGTCGCCAGGCCATCTCTGCCCACTGTCCAATCTTCTCTCCATCCCTCTCCTCCCTCTACCCCTTCCGCCTCTCATTTCACATCTCAGAGATAAGCCTGCTTTTCTTACTCTCTTATCCCTCTCTCTCCCGTGCTCTGTCTTCCCTCTCTCGCTGTCTCTGTCTCTCATCTCTTTTTCTCTCTCTCTCCCCCCTTGCTCACTCTCGCTGCCCCTATCTCTCCCCGTCCCCACTCCTTCCCCTCTATCTCTCCTCCTCTCTCCACTCTATCTCTCCTCCCCTCTCCTCTCTATCTCTCTGTCCTTCTCTCCTTTTTCTCTCTGTCTCTTTCTCTGTGCAGAGATAAGGTTGGCTCTCCCTCGTGGGTTCTTGGTGTCGATACTAATATGTGGCTATCATCGATGAACTGTCAGACCCCCCCTCCCGCCTCCTTCCCCTGACCTTCCAAATATACTGGAACTTCTAACAAAAAATGTATTGTACACTGCAGTCTTGATTGCATGACCCTACATTTTTCAACCTCCAAAAAGATATAACAAATCACATAGAGGGCTATCTACTATTGGGGTTAGTTTTAATTGCATGGATTAACTTACCCTTCTTTAATGGTATAGTGCTTAAGAAAGTACGAACCCTAATTCCCTAATTCTTCTTTTTTCTAATTAGAACAAAAACACTTTTGTAATCTTATCACATAGGCCTACAATATATGCATTGCGATTAGTGCAGAACCTGTCTGGTGTAGAAATCCAATAGCTAGCTTATGAAACAGGAATGAATGTCGAGGATATAAGTGGTCTTTAACATAAGTCGTCCGAAGCTTGCACAAAATACCGAACACCCACACTGGAGAATGCTGTGGACTTCACCCTGTACAGGCCAGACACATCGCTCACTCCATCACCTGTCTGGTTAGGATATGAGAAGGAAAACATGTCAGGAGGGAATGTGCTGATGTGTCTTGACCCTTCAGTGGAGTCATCAGAAGTGAGGGATCCATGTGGAGGGAGGAGAGCAGGAGAGAGGCAGTGGAGAGACAGTGAGTGACATAGGAAGAAGGGTGGATGAAGTGGGGGAGAGTTGGCTCTTACCTCTCCTGATGAAGCCTAATTGTGTTTTCTTCTCGTCCTCTGGGAGATGGGTATGACCTTTGAACTTCTCCCCTGGGGGTTAGAGATGCTAGTCTGAGGTGGAGTTCGTTCTATACCATTAAAACGCCTTAAGAGGTCAAATGTGATGACTCGCGGTAGGGTACCTCTCTGTTGTATTGATTGAAGCATGAATGAAAGCGTAGGATGAATCTTTCATATTTGATATAGAGTAGAATTGGAAAGGTATGTGAGAAATAAAAAAAAGTGGAAGACTACATTTGAAATAAAAATCATGGCAAGGACAGCTACCATCTAGCTGCACCTACACAAACAGTACATTTCTCTTTCTTCTCCAGGCAACAGTCTTTTCTTGGTCTCCTTTATCTCCGTTTGTCGGTCAATAACTGTCATTCAGGGGAGTTAGGGAAGTATTGCAGTACTGCAAAAGGATTATAGCATAATACGAATATTTTTGTTTTATTTTTGGGATGGTAGAACGTTTCAAGCAAATGCCGTGTGGAGAGGCGGCAGTTACCACAGCACTTTTCAATCAGTTGTGGCGGCACCGCCCAACTTTTTGATTTAGTTTTAAGAAAATATATTGATGCAAAGCATCAAAAAGAGGGACAAAGTGCTGTCTTTTAGACCTCATTATTTGTCAACTTGCACACAATCTTTGCGTGTCTTGATCAATCAGGTTCACGGAAATCGCGGGTCATTCGGGCCGGGTACTGTACAATCCACAAAGCTCAAGGCACTCTGGTATTTATTTACCAAGCGTGATAACACATCAATTCTGACAGACAAGCAAAAACTACACAGCCTATACACGTAAACAGTAGCAATCTGACATGCTGTATTGCGTGGAAACAAGACTATTTTTCATTCTGATCAACTGTAGGCTACTAACAACAGCAGCTGCATAGTCTAGCCTGGTATGTGCCCTGTCCCTCTGACCAGGGTAAACTATGCAGCAATGTTCTGTATTTGTAGCTCATTTGTTGTGAGAAAATGTGAAGGGGTCAAATTTGGTTTATGTTCAAACTTGGGCTGACTAGGCTACCTAGACCTTTTCAATCCAAAACGATTAACTGGGATTAACACAGAGAAAGCAACATGATTAGCTAATAAAACTCACATGGTTGAGCTTGCTTTATGCAGGTTTGTATCGTGTAGGCCTGCCCTATGCAATTGTAGGCCTAATAACATGAACTCACAGTCTGTGTCAGCTATTGTGTTATTATTAGGCCTACAGTTGCGTAGGGCAGGCCTACACAATCCCGACCTGCATAAAGCAAGCTCAGCTGTGTGGGTTTTCTTGTCCAATCATGTTGCTTTCTCTGTGTCCGTGTATAGGAAACCCCCCCTAGTCCTTCTTTAAAATGTAATTTATATGAACAAGTACAATGTTGCTGCATTTTGACAGGGTTTTCATCCTCCCCAAGGCCATGAGTTTTTCCAAGTAAAAACAACAACAATGTGACACAATTAGAAAAACTCTGGTCCCATCATACCCCATATTATGACTTTTTTTTACAAAGGATTAATCACGTCATGTAAAATGTGGTTAGGTTCCCAGATCAGGAAAAACTAGGGGCCCCAGAATGTTTTTCCTGCTACACCACTCAGGGGCCTGCCATGCTACATCTGGTTTTCAGTGTAAACTTAAACAACTAAAACCAGATATAAAGTATCTATAAAATATTATGAAGCAATATTAAAAAAAAAAAATAAGATCATCTTTAAGAACGAACAATCACCAAAATAATAATTGGACAGCCAGGGAGAATAAAAGTTTTGAAAAATGTCATGGCTTCGTCCACTGTAGATTTTGTTATAATGTTTGAGTCACTCAGATAGTATAAGAAAAAGGCGTAAGCCATGGCAAAATGTGTATAATTGCAGGAAATGTGCTTTGAAAGTGCAATATTTCTCTCAGCCCCATAACAAGATGTAGAATTGCAGGAAACTAGCTTTAACACTAGGAGCGACCGAATTCCATGACAACTTGAATGGTCATGATGGTCATTCTGAGCGTTGGTATTTCAAATGTGTAAATATTCCATAATATATAATAAATTGCAAAATGAATGAATTTGTAATGCTAAAATATGTCTTAGGATACCAAGCATTATAATCAGACAATTTATTGATTGATCCATATGCACATAGACTATAAATACTAAAATTAGACAGCACTGTATTTTCTGACCTTAAGACACGATTCGATTTGAAATTCATATTATTTTGTTTTGTCGTTTCAAAGGTTTAAACATACAAAGACGAAACAAGGAACAAAATGGTTTCATGTCAGTTTCCATGGTGTCAATCTGACCGTCACCAAGGACAAAAATATAATTCATTAAAATGCTCCAAATTAGCTGATGATATATGCATAGCAATACAACTCATAGCAAGAAAACTCAGAAGAACAAAATTATTATTATGATTTTTTTTTACATTGTCAGATGTTGGGTTCATATGGCACAGCTTTCCCAGACATGTGGTGTACTCAGATCTCTTATTCCTAGTTGAAGTGTATACTCCATCCGTGGAAGTCCCCCCGCGCAGGTGCGTTTATGCGAGCCAGGTCAACACTGACACGGGCCATCTTTGGGTTCCACCTTTGACACTGTACATTTGCGCCATTTGGTCCACCACATCCGAGCCCACCTTCAAATGGAATTAACATTTATTAGTCGTATGCACTGGAAAACAATAAAATACAATGTGTGTTACAATTTATTTTATTTTATTTCACCTTTATTTAACCACCAGGTAGGCTAGTTGAGAACAAGTTCTCATTTACAACTGCGACCTGGCCAAGATAAAGCATAGCAGTGTGAATGGACAACAACACAGAGTTACACATGGAGTAAACAATAAACAAGTCAATAACACAGTAGAAAAAAAGAAAAAAAGAGTCTATATACATTGTGTTCAAAAGGCATGAGGAGGTAGGCGAATAATTACAATTTAGCAGATTAACACTGGAGTGATAAATGATCAGATGGTCATGTGCAGGTAGAGATACTGGTGTGCAAAAGAGCAGAAAAGTAAATAAATAAAAACAGTATGGGGATGAGGTGGGGATGAGGTAGGTAAACTTCAGCGATTTTTGCAATTCGTTCCAGTCACAGGCAGCAGAGAACTGGAAGGAAAGGTGGCCAAATGAGGTGTTGGCTTTAGGGATGATCAGTGAGATACACCTGCTGGAGCGTGTGCTATGGGTGGGTGTTGCCATCGTGACCAGTGAACTGAGATAAGGCGGAGCTTTACCTAGCATGGACTTGTAGATGACCTGGAGCCAGTGGGTCTGGCGACGAATATGTAGTGAGGGCCAGCGTACTAGATTATACAGGTCGCAGTGGTGGGTGGTATAAGGTGCTTTAGTAACAAAACGGATGGCACTGTGATAAACTGCATCCAGATTGCTGAGTAGAGTATTGGAAGCTATTTTGTAGATGACATCGACGATGTCGAGGATCAGTAGGATAGTCAGTTTTACTAGGGTAAGTTTGGCGGCGTGAGTGAAGGAGGCTTTGTTGCGGAATAGAAAGCCGACTCTAGATTTGATTTTAGAGTCTGGAGGAGAGTTTAGAGTCTAGCCAGACACCTAGGTACTTATAGATGTCCACATATTTTAGGTCGGAACCATCCATGGTGGTGATGCTAGTCGGGCGTGTGGGTATAGGCAGCAAACGGTTGAAAAGCATGTATTTGGTTTTACTAGCGTTTAACTTCTCATGACTCTCAAACCCGCATGCGGGAGCATAATGTAGCCTCAACCTAATTAGCATAACGCAGCGGACATAAATCTTCCTAGAAAATCTTCCTATTCATGAAAATCACAAATGAAATATATTGAGACACAGCTTAGCCTTTTGTTAATCACACTGTCATCTCAGATTTTCAAAATATGCTTTACAGCCAACGCTAGACAGGCATTTGTGTAAGTTTATCATGGCATAATGCTATGGCTAGGCTCTGCTACCAGCAGGCAACATTTTCACAAAAATAAGAAAAGCAATCAAATTAAATAATTTACCTTTGAAGAACTTCGGATGTTTTCACTCAGGAGACTCCCAGTTAGATAGCACATTTTTTTGTAGGCGAAATAGCTCTGTTTGTTCTTCACGTTTGGCTGAGAAATCGACCGGAAAATGCAGTCACTACAACGCCAAACTTTTTTCCAAATTAGCTCCATAATATCGACAGAAACATGGCAAACGTTGTTTAGAATCAATCCTCAAGGTGTTTTTCACATATCTATTCGATAAAATATCCGTCGGGACAATTGGTTTCTCATAAGAAGCGATTGGAAAAATGGCTACTTGTGTACTTTACGCAAGATTTTCTGCGGGAGCCGTCATGTGACCACTTGCTAAATGTAGTGCCTTACGGCTATTCTTCAACATATAAATGCGTAAAAAGACGTCACAATGCTGTCGACACCTTTGGGAATACGTAGAAATTGTAAGCTCATTCGTAGCTCATTCACAGCCATATAAGGAGTCATTGGCATGAGGCGGTTTCAAAAAATGTGGCACTTCCTGATTGGATTTTTATCTGGGTTTCGCCTGTAACATCAGTTCTGTTGCACTCACAGACAATATCTTTGCAGTTTTGGAACGTCAGAGTGTTTTCAATCCAAAGCTGTCAATTATATGCATAGTCGAGCATCCTTTCGTGACAAAATATCTTGTTTAAAATGGGAACGATTTTTATCCAAAAATGAAAATACTGCCCCTAGAGTCGCAACAGGTTGAGCAGTTGGAGGCCACGGAAGGAGTGTTGTATGGCATTGAAGCTCATTTGGAGGTTAGATAGCAATTAACCTGTCTGGGAACACCGTTCTGCTAGCGGAACCCCTTGCCAACAGCCAATGAAATTGCAGGGTGCCAAATACAAATCAACAGAAATCTCATAAATCTAATTTCTCAAACATACAAGTATTAGGCACCATTTTAAAGATACAATTCTCATTAAACCAGCCACAGTCTCTGATTTAAAAAATGCTTTACAGCGAAAGCTCCACAAATTATTATGTTAGGTCACCACCAAGTCACAGAAAAACCCAACCATTTTCCAGCCAAAGAGAGGAGTCACAAAAAGCACAAATAGAGATAAAAATGTATCACTAACCTTTGATGATCTTCATCAGATGACACTCATAGGACTTCATGTTACACAGTAGATGTATGTTTTGTTCGATGAAGTGCATATTTATAACCAGAAATACAATTTTACATTGGCGTGTTATGTTCAGTAGTTCCAAAACATGCAGTGATTTTGCAGAGAGCCACATCAATTTACAGAAATACTCATTATAAATGTTGATGAAAATACAACTGTTATGCTTGAACTTTAGATAAACTTCTCCTTAATGCAACTGCTGTGTCAGATTTCAAAAAAACAATAACCTGAGTACGGAGCTCAGAGCCCAAACCAGCCAAAATAAATTACCGCCATGTTGCGCAGTCAACATTAGTCAGAAATAGCATTATAAATATTCACTTTCCCTTTGTGATCTTCATTAGAATGCACTCTCGGGAATCCCAGTTCCACAATAAATGTTTGATTTGTTCGATAAAGTTCATAATTTATGTCCATATACCTCCTTTTGTTAGGGCGTTTGGTAAACAAATCGAAACACGCGTGCAACTTCCAGCGGAAAGGTCAGATGAAAATTCCAAACAGTTATATTACTGGTCGTAGAAACATATCAAACGATGTATAGAATCAATTATTAGGATGTTTTTATCATAAATGTTCAATAAGGTTCCAACCGGAGAATTCCATTGTCTGTAGAAAAGCGATGGAACGGGAGGTACCTCTCATGTGACTGAGCTCGTGACTGCTGGCAGACCTCTAACTCACTCCCCTCTCATTCAGCCCCCCTTCGTAGTAGAAGCGTCAAACAACGCTCTAAAGATGGTTGACATCTAGTGGAAGCCTTAGGAAGTGCAACATAACCAATATCCCACTGTATCTTCAATAGGGGCTGAGTTGAAAAACTATAAACCTCAGATTTCCCACTTCCTGTTTGGATTTTTTCTCAGGTTTTTGCCTGCCATATGAGTTCTGTTATACTCACAGACATCATTCAAACAGTTTTAGAAACTTCAGAGTGTTTTCTATCCAATACTACTAATGATATGCATTTATTAGCATCTGGGACTGAGTAGGAGGCAGTTTACTCTGGACATGCTTTTCATCCAAAAGTCAAAATGCTGCCCCCTAGCCCAAACAGGAGCTCTTTTTGCTAGTTGAAGCGTATTCTCCATCCGGGGAACTTTTACCCCCCGCGCAGGCCGTGGGCGCGTTTATGCGAGCCAGGTCAAGGATGTTGTAGAACACTGACACTGGCCATCTTTGGGTACTGCCTTTGACACTGTACATTTGCGCAATTTGGTCCACCACATCCGAGCCCACCTTCAAAAGGAATGAAAGTTTATTAGTTGTATACAATGGAAAACCATACAATGTGTGTTAAAATTAAAAGCACACTTGCAAGTTCTATAGGCTACACAAAACAATGCTAGTGTAAACAAAGAATCAATGTGAACACAGTAAGAAAAAAAAATATACAGTTGAAGTTGGAAGTTTACATATAACTTAGCCAAATACATTTAAACTCAGTTGTTCACAATTTTTGACATTTAATCATAGTAAAACATTCCCTGTTTTATGTCAGTTAGGATTACCACTTTATTTTAAGAATGTGAAATGTCAGAATAATAGCAGAGAGAATGATTTATTTCAGCTTTTATTTCTTTCATCACATTCCCAGTGGGTCCGATGTTTACATACACTCAATTAGTATTTGGTAGCATTGCCTTTAAATTGTTTAATTAACTTGGGTCAAATGTTTTGGGTAGCCTTCCACAAGCTTCCCACAATAAGTTGGGTTAATTTTGGCCCATTCCTCCAGACAGAGCTGGTGTAACTGAGTCAGGTTTGTAAGCCTCCTTGCTCGCACACGCTTTTTCAGTTCTGCCCACAAATTTTCTATAGGATTGAGGTCAGGGCTTTGTGATGGCCACTCCAATACCTTGACTTTGTTGTCCTTAAGCCATTTTGCCACAACTTTGGAAGTATGATTCGGGTCATTGTCCATTTGGAAGACCCATTTGCGACCAAGCTTTAACTTCCTGACTGATGTCTTGAGATGTTGTTCAATATATCCACATAATTGTCCATCCTCATGATGCCATCTATTTTGTGAAGTGCACCAGTCCCTCCTGCAGCAAAGCACCCACACAACATGATGCTGCCACCCCCGTGCTTCACGGTTGGGATGGTGTTATTCGGCTTGCAAGCATGCCCCTTTTCCTCCAAACATAATGATGGTCATTATTTGAAAACAATTCTATTTTTGTTTCATCAGACAAGAGGACATTTCTCCAAAAAGTACGATCTTTGTCCCCATGTGCAGTTGCAAACCGTAGTCTGTCTTTTTTATGGTGGTTTTGGAGCTGTGGCTTCTTCCTTGCTGAGCGACCTTTCAGGTTATGTCGATATAGGACTTGTTTTACTGTGGATATAGAAACCTTTGCACCTGTTTCCTCCAGCATCTTCACAAGATCCTTTGCTGTTTTTCTAGGATTGATTTGCACTTTTCGCACCAAAGTACGTTACTCTCTAGGACACAGAACACATCTCCTTCCTGAGCAGTATGACTGCTGCGTGGTCCATTGGTGTTTATACTTGCATACTATTTTTTTGTGCAGATGAACGTGGTACCTTCAGGCAGTTGGTAATTGCTCCCACGGAAGAACCAGATTTGTGGAGATCTACCATTGTTGTTCTGAGGTCTTGGCTGATTTCTTTTGATTTTCCCATGATGTCAAGCAAAGAGGCAGTGAGTTTGAAGGTAGGTCTTGAAATACATCCACAGGTGCACCTCCTATTGACTGAAATTATGTCAATTAGCCTTTCAGAAGCTTCTAAAGCCATGACATCATTTTCTGTAATCTTCCAAGCAGTTTAAAGGCACTGTCAATTTAGTGTATGTAAACTTTTGACCCATTGGAATTGTGATGTCCTAACCGACTTGCCAAAACTATAGTTTGTTAACAAGAAATTTGTGGAGTGGTTGAAAAATGAGTTTTAATGACTCCAACCTAAGTGTATGTAAACTTCCGACTTTAACTCTACCTTTGTTGCATTGTAGTGGGTAACTGTCTCAGACCTTGCGTTTTGGACTCCCTCAATGGTAACAGTTGGGTTTATCGTGCTGAGGCAGACATTCTTTCCTTGCTTACCCAGGTAAATGGTCAGCGTGGCAATCTCTTTTTTCAGCACCTGTTTGCTGAACAGCTCCGCCTGCTCCTTAGCGGAGGGGGGGCAGCTCCCGTCTTGCCTTGTTTCCCGTGTCCACCAGGCTGTTTTCTTTGGAGAGTGGTGCTTTGGCGAGGTCAATTGAGGTAAAGAAGTTGTCCGTAGTGATGTTTCTTCCCTTCCCATGTAAGGATCAATCATCTTCAGCACCACATGCTCTCCTTGTCTTTGACCAGGTCTCCATGTTTCCAGTTGTGGAAAAAGTACCCAATTGTCATACTTGGGTAAAAGGAAAGATAACTTAATAGAAAATGCCTCAAGTAAAAGTGAAAGTTACCCATTAAAATGCTACTTGATTAAAAGTCTAATAGTATTTGGTTTGAAATATACTTAAGAATCAAAAGTAAAAGTATGAATCATTTCAAAATCTTTATATTAAGCAAACATGACAGCATTATTTTCTTGTTGACTTTAATTTACGGATAGCCAGGGGCATGCTCCAACACTCAGGAATCATTTTCAAACAAAGCATGTGTTTAGTCAGTCCGTCAGATCAGAGGCGGTAGGGATGACCAGGGATGTTCTCTTGAGAAGTCTGCGAATTTGACAATTTTCCTGTCCCGCTTTTAGGAGTCAGGGAAAATGTATGGACAAAAAATTATATCATTTTCTATCATGTAATGAAGTAAAGTTGGTCCAAAAATTAAAATAATTAAGTAGTACTTTTTGTATTTGTAGTTAAGTACTTTACACCACTTCACGTTTCCTCCTTTCCCAGGTATGGCGCACTGTTCAACATGGACTTGCTCTTCACATCAGCAGCCAGCCAAAACGTTATACCAAACTTGGTTTGGTTTGTTTGCCATGTACTGAGTAAAGCGGCAGCGTGATTTTGTGTTGAACATCTGCTCGATACTAGGCTCGTAGCAGGCGATGCTGTTCTCAACAAATTTCACCCACAACTCGAAAACCAGGGCAAATGTGTCTTCTTGGAGACGTCTGCCTCAGGTCTCTCCCTTGACAAATCGCAGGATACTCATGATCTACCTGAATCAATTGCGGGACATGGTCTCATTGAAGAATACATAGCCCCAATTAGCCAACCAGAAAATTTAGTTCAGTATATATAATTTATACTTAGCCGATTTGTAATTTTAAATTTTTTTTTTTAAATGTATTGAATCAGATGTCCGAATATGCCCTAAAATGGAATAATAAAAAATACATAACACTGAAATACAGAGACAAAACCCACAATATTGGTCAACCAATTGTATCCTTTTTGGAGCCAATTGCCAGGTGGTTGCAGTCTGGGCACTGTTGTGGATGGTAGAGGCGCAGATGGCAATGGTTGTGGATTCAGCACTGTTGACAATGATAATAGCCAAATTAATATAGTATATTTCATAAAATACAGATGTGAATCAGGGCAAATCCCCCCCCATTCACACACAACAATTACAATATTGCATGACATTGCAATTGGCTTGCGTACACAGTACAGGCCCACATTATGTTCTGCTTTTAAAGGCCTAATGATATATATATTTTTTAAAGCTGCTAATGGTAATGATGATAAAAATAGCCTAATTATAGAAACAGTTAGGCCTACAACAACAATTGCAAGCTGATAATAGCCCCATTCCAGTAATAGGCTAATTATAGACAGCAATAGCAGTGACAGGCCAACAATGAGGATAATAATACTATTCTCATAATAATAATAATAATAATAATAATAATAATAATAATAACAACATTTGGCTAATAATTCAAACAAAAATAATAACAATAGTATTTTATTCTGATGCTGTTTTTATTATTTTATGCTATTGCACCTTAGCTGGGCATAGGCCTATATGGGTTATAGGATATTGGGAAACACTTTTCTTATAAATGAGATTGCAGTAAGTCAGACCAACAATTGAGCATCTCTAAGCCTAGGCAAAAAGAGGCAAGACTTACCTGAAACATCAGCCGGCGCAGAGGCCTGATCTGGACCAACGGGTCTTGAAGTGGATGGCCCCAAACACATTATTTTGCTTTGGGGCCATCTCTGTATCACTGTCAGAGCCAGGGTCATTGGAAGAGCTCTCGCACACCCATGAGACTTCACTCCCTGCATTAGATTCAATGTCTCCATCAGACTTTCTCTCTTCCATGTCCCGGATCAAGTCTGTACGACGGGTCAGCTTTCGCTTTCCTGACATAGGTAGCCAATATTTCGTTTTGAGCAGACTAGCTATCTGTTCTTTTATATTGTTTTATATAATTGTCGTAGGCCTAATTGTATACTGTTGTGTAGATATTCTGTTCTATTATATTCTGTCCCAATTCAAATGTATATTTGTTCTAGACTACTAAAGGCCAATGTATACAATGAATATGATTTCAGAGGGCAGAAATAATTAAATATTAAAGCATTAAACCTCTTGCTAAAGGATTTAGTCATACAAAAGTTATACTTAAATCCGAACTGGTTCTCTAGTAGATTAATAAGAATGTCTCACCCAATGTTTTCCCCTTTATTCAGATTTTAACCTGTCACTTTCGGGTTATTGGGAAATGAAAGCCATAGAAAGTTGTTTGCTATTTCAGTTAATCCACCAGAAAAGACGGAACAAATATTACAACAAATATTGTGGTTAATGAAACTGGTCTACTTTTCTATTCATCACGATTTTCTTTAGCCAATGTTGGTCTTTAATGCAGGGAAACAGACGAGTTCCTTGCTGTCTCCCCCACTTGCCTCTTCCATTTTTGGGGTAATGCTGCAATTAGTTGGTTGTAATTTTGAATAGAGCAGACATATATTTTTTTAGCTGCATGTGTGATATAATTCCACCAGTCCTATTTATGATATCATATACTAAAATTATACATACATATATACACACACTGTGTGTGTGTGTGTATATATATTAGTCATTTTTTTTATCAATTGATATATTTGAGGTTAAAGGACCAAAAAATGTATAGCTGTACCATATGGATTGCAAAATAGTTGAAGAGATTTTCGATGTACCGATTCCATGACACATAGTTTATGAAAAAAAGCGACGCCAGATTCAAAGCGTAACGTTTTTCAATTTAAATGATTATACAAAATTCTAGCAACCAATAGAATGTTATATATATGGGGTTATATATATGTTATATATATGGGTTATATATATGGGGGATACAACCATCCCAAGAGAAAGAACCATTAGATCATTTGTTTTGGTACTGTCCATATGTAGCTTGTTTTTGGTCACAGGTTCTGGAATCTCTGAATAATTGCAACATTTAACTGGCGCTAACTCTGCAAATAGCACTGCTGGGTGATTTTTTAAAAACTCATAGTCAATCGATGAATAGTATAATAATGCTCTTAGCAAAAATTTTATTTTTTTATTTACAAAATGTAGAATCTTTGAGAATAGAAAGGTTCAGAACTGTTGTCAAACATCATAGCACAGTTAAGAAAAGACTAATAGAAATCAGAGCTGGATGGTGTTTAGAGATAGATGGAAGGGGTTGAGTGGACCTGAAGCATGGGACAAAAAACAAACAAATGATAACTATTGTAAAATGTGTACAGAATAAGTTGGAAGTGTTGTTGTCCATTAGTTTACTTCAATTACGGGCGGGGTGGTAGGGTTAGGGGGAAATAATAAAGGAAAATATATTTTTTAAACAATATATATATATATATATATATATTTGAAGTCGGAAGTTTACATACTTAGGTTGGAACTCACGTATGAAAAGGTTAAAATGCAACATTTTAAATGGTCATATTGACCATCTTGGCGGTTCTAGTGTCAAAACTGTCAAATGTCTTCTCTGCCCCATGGCAAAATGTGCAGAATTGCGGGAAATTTGCTCTAAAACCGGGCCATTGGCCACGCCCACTACCCACACTAACCTTTCCACTGCTGCTGAAGTAGATCCTAGGAGAAACACTGTTTTGCAGGAATGTGTTACTGCACTGTACTGTATGGGTTAATGTCCTCATTTGAGTGTGACTGACTTCTGTGCTGCTTCCCCCTGTCCCTCAGTGGGAGGTTGATGAACCAGCGCAATTAGGCCTTCTTTCACTAATTACATGTGTGATGGATGGAAAGCAGCAGACAAGTTTCACAGACCTCCTTGTGACTGACATGCTGATATGAAGCCACAACTCTTTTGTTCTTTCAACTTCTCTTCTTTGGCATTCTTTGTTGTTTGCCTTTTGTTCTAGTCAGTGGAAAGATGCTGTAGAATATCTGCATTGAAATTCCACTCCAGCTGCCAAATGTGCCCGTAGTTTTATGATTAGAGCTTCTCATTTACGTTTAACATGCTACGTGGACTCCATGATCGTTTATAGATAGAGTTTATGAAGCCAGACTATTTCACAAAGCTCAGTCCTTGTCTGTAATCAAAATTCTATACTGTAGTTATGGCTTTTACATGCAATAATACCAATATTTTCCATCATTCAGCAATTGTCCTTTACATAATTCTTTAATCCAATCACATTTCTTTTTTCATTTGGCTCATTTTGGAGGAATCAGTGGGGGATTTTGACCAGACAAAAGCGACAGAGTGAACTTATCTAGGTCATTTTTAAAGCAGGATTAAGGAAATACTGTTGTAAAGCCAGCATTATTACAGTTTTCCACGGTAAAACAAACATTATTACGTTGCTTTTTCTTCACAAGACCTAGCCCTTATCCACCTCAACTGCTCTTGTCATCACCTCAAAGCCTGCAGGAGTGTTTATTTGTTAACACACTTCTTCACACTCCAGTGGCTCTGCAGCAAGGATGGAAGGATTCTCAATCATGATGCCAACTCCTGCTGTGGTTGACAGCATTTATCTCATCTGTGTCACCTGCCAATGTAGCAGCGAGTGACAACTTCTCAAAGCGGGCAGACATTTTGAAAAAGTCCCACCACAACGCCTCTTCATCTTCACACTGATCATCTACCATGTCAGGGAGAGAAGCTGTTGTCTGGGCTTCAAAAGCTGGACAGAGAGGGCAAAACATTTCAGTGCGGTCTCAAATGGATTTGTTTCTCAACAGAGCAGGCCATCAACAAGCTTTTTAAAGGCGACGACACATGAATGATATTATATTAGAAATCAAATAAGTGTTCAGTCTACTGAAAAATGAGCCAAGTTGAAAAGTCAAATGTCATTATGTAAGCTACAATTCCATGTAAAGCCTTCTCTCTCAAGCCAGGGAAATGCTTGCTTGGTTAAATCGTGTAGACACATTCACACATTCACACACACATACACACACACTTTGTGTGCATGCTTGCTCATTTTCAGACACACACGCATACACACAAAACCTCCGGCAGCTTGCTAATGTGTCCGTGCAAACACACATGTGCTGGCTCTCTTACTCTCTTTGGGGATGCTGAACATGGCCCCAATATTGATACTGTCTTCCAGCCGTTTGGAAAACACCCTCTCCCAAATGATCCTGCTGTACTGTCAACAAACAGAAACATTGTCTTCGATACTTGTTTTTGTACATTTGAAGTGCACTCCTTATAACACTTAACTACTGTATCATTTACCTCCAGACGGTTTGCCACCTCTCAGTTGATGACAGACTACAAATATTTCCGTTTTCCTCCGTTTACTGCTTCCCTCACCCTCTTTGCTCCATCTTCTCCCCAGACGACTCTAATTCATGCACGCGATCCCATCCCGCCTAATTATCATACGTCTAATTGGGAAACGTTTCTGCAGCCGTCCTGTTATTCTGCTTTCTTCTCCCCAACTGAAAACGCCTTGATAAAAAGAACTTCCTGCAACCGAGTTATTCTCAGTCTGTTGAGTGCCTCATGTACTGTAGTTCAAGTTACAGGGATGTGCTCTGTTACTTCCTTGTTAGTTTTATAGAATGATTCAAATAGACAATTTAATTCCCAACACTAATCTCGTAACTCCTTCACCTTCTTGTGTATGAATAGTTAGATATGCATTCGATGACTCAGTGGACTTTCCCACCATGAAAGCTTGTGTTAAAAGGAAGGTGACAAGTGTAACAGTGTTGATACTATCTGTGTGTGTGTGTGTGTGTGTGTGTGTGTGTGTGTGTGTGTGTGTGTGTGCGCGTGCGGGTCGTGCTCACCTCATCTCTGTTTCTCACTGTAACCTTTCTCTTTAATAATAACCTTGTTCCTGTGGGGTTGTGTGTCTGGTTTTGTGCCAAGCATTGTCTTTACTCTGTCCCCTAACTTTGTTATTTTTTTATACACTGGTGCGACACCAGGAGATGAGGCACTTCTCCAGTCATTTCGCTGGTTATTAGCCCTCCCTCACCTCCTCTTGACCTCTGATACTGCCATATGAGTCAGCGCTCCCACTGTCTGTTAGGCCCTGCAGTAGAATCTCTGTTGTTTAAACCTCTCTCTCTCTCTTTAACCCCCTGGATTCGATACCCCCCCCCTGCATACATCTAATTAGCATAATACTAAATCCCCTTCAAAATCCGTCTGTTTGAGCAAGAGATATCCGTTGTTTTTGCATGGGCTGCGGCACAATCTGTGAAGGCTGGTGGGAGGAGCTATGGGAGGATGGGCCCATTGTAATGGCTGGAATGGAGTAAAAGGAACGGTGTCAAACGTGGTTTCCATATGTTTGATGCGTTTCAAATCATTCCATGGATTCCATTCCGACCATTCCAATGATTCCGTCCTCTTATAGCTCCTCCCACCGGCCTTCACTGGTCTCAATCCACCGCATCCGCCAACGACGGTCTTCCACATCTGCGGCGGAAGGAGGCCTCGGCTACAGCGGTGTTTGTTGGACTATGAGACTTTCCCGAAAATGGTCCATCTGACGAAAACGTCTGTGGTGTCCTACGTTTTGCTTCACAGGACTTGTCTGAAGTCGGTACCGCCGATCTGCCAACTTCTGTCTGTAGCGTCTGAACAGTTTGGGCTACACACTACACACTACACACTGGATTAGAGCGTCAGCTAAATGACAAAGAATATGACCCCTCAATGGAAAGTTGAGACTATCACGAACATGTACATGTCGGTTGTTTTGCTTTGCTCTAGGATGCCCATAAAGTCTCACAAGACTCGTCTGAAAGTAGCCCGGTACCATTTTTAAAAAATGAATGGAACTGTATACTATATATACTGTAAGGGTCATTCTATGAAAATGGTGGCTTTTTGAACAGCCAACTTTTACAAATTGTAATTCTTTTTTATGTTTATCAAAACTTATAGCCAGATAATAGTTAACCCCTTAACATTATAAATCAACATAAATGACAGCTTAACACATTTTAAAATGTTTACTACATTGCATAAAAAAATGTGTGTGCTGCCTTTTTGTCACTGGTGTTACCTATATTTTAGATGGCAATTCAGGCTTTCTAGAATGTAATTTGTCTTTAATTTGCATATATAATCAAAGACAGAAAAGGTTCATGATAATACTAAGAAATTGTTTGGATTAGTAATAATTCACTTTAAACATGCATGTGTAAAGCTCTATTGTCTGACATTTTGCCATTTATACCATTTTTGTTGTTGTTGTAACATTCGATATATAATTGAGGTTGAATCATTAAAAATGGAATGACCATATCCTTCAAATGTTTACTAATGAATGTGGCAACAGTTAGGTAGATACAAAAACCATATTCAATAAAATTGGGCAACTCTGATGCTAGAATAACCAATATGCCATACACCAGTGACGAAATGTAACACCAGTGACGCAATGTAACACAAGTGACACAATGTGAAACCAATGACAAACATAAGATTATTTCAAACACATTTTATCAAACAGTATCTATCAATTCATGCGTCATGTGACACATATTGTGTAGGCCTACTTAAACAGATAGTTCCTCTGAATTATGAAATGTACATATTGGTTTCCTTACTGTGTAAGCAGTCTATGGCCAAGGTCTGACAGCAACCAATGTGTCCATGTGCATGCATGTGTGAGCGTGTGTGTGTGTGTGTGTCCATGTGCACGCATGTTTGAGCGTGTGTGTGTGTGTGTGTGTGTGTGTGTGTGTGTGTGTGTGTGTGTGTGTGTGTGTGTGTGTGTGTGTGTGTGTGTGCTCTTGTCTCAGTGCGACTAACACTGCTGTCATCTACCTTGACAGTGTGTCTCTAGCTAAAGTAAAGTCAAATAACCTTGGGAGAGGCTTCTCTCCTCTTGAATTCTCAATTCTCTGTCTGACACACAGCTGGCCAAAATAGAATCCTTGAAAACTGTCTCCAGTAAAGGAGAAAGAATGAGTCACACAGCAGTACTAAAATAATAAGGTTTAGTATTTGAAGTTGAATTAGAAGAAGGAGATCACTTGTTAGCCTTGTGTTTGATTGTTAAAGTACAACTATGCTGGCATTATATTTCAAAACATTTTAAGGGTGGGTTTTCATAGCCTTGTGGGTTAGCGTTTCTCCGTCTCCTTTGCCGATAGAAAGGGAGAACATTCATGGCTAACTCTATGCTTCCCCACGTGACATCTTGTACTGGTAGCTCCATTCTGAAACCCTCCGTCTAGCACTTTCCTCTGAGTGGCTTTTGTTGTAGCAGGTCTCTGGTGGGCTTTGTGTGTGTTGTGACCTACCATGGGGCTGTGCTGTGTTTGTGTGTGCCCTATTTGTATGTGTGCTGTTAGGGTATGTAGTGTTGGTGTGAACTCCCACAGTGAGTGTGGGCCTCAGTGCTTCTGCTCCTTAGCTGACCAAGGACTAAAAGCTTCTAGGTGCTATTGTGTGTTATGCATAGACTACAAGGTACTGCAGAACAATCACAGACCATGGATTTTTGGATGTGGCATATTTTCGTCAATTCAGTACAAGACATGGGGTTTGATGGCAAAAGCTTCTAACACATACCACCTCCTGCTGCCCCCACCAGCCATTACACCAGTGTGAGCAGTTATGGGTCGAGTTCCTGTCCAACTAAATTGCAGCAAATAGCAGATCTTACATCGCCTGGATAGGTGTTTAACATCAGCTAACCACATCATATGACATGGGTCGCGTTCCCCTGCTCAGAAGTTGCATGCATCAACCAATGTTTGCGTGCCACGTCATTGGCTGTGACATCTACTGACAGATTGCTACAACATATGATGTAGTTAGCTGATACTTAAAATACATATCCAGGTGCTGTAAGATCTGGCATGCGTCTTCAACGCCTGGGGAAAGGAACAGGATTGCCACAGCAACACCCTGTAGCCTTAAGTATAATGAATAAGGAAGTGAAATTGACACTTAACCCTTAAACCTTACAGTGTATCTGGGAAGAATTTTGAGCTGTGGGAAAATATCATCTTTGGATGTTTACACAGGCATCCCAATTCTGATATACAGTGGCAAGAAACAGTATGTGAACCCTTTGACATTACCTGGATTTCTGCATAAATTGGTCATCAAATTAGATCAGATCTTCATCTAAGTCACAACACTAGACACACACAGTGTGCTTAAACTAATAACACACAAATTATTGTTTTGTTCTTGTCTATATTGAATACATCATTTAAGCATTCACAGTGTAGGTTGGGAAAAGTACGTGAACCCCCAGGCTAATGACTTCTCCAAAAGCTAATTGGAGTCAGGAGTCAGCTAACCTGGTGTCCAATCAATGAGACGAGATTGGAGATGTTGGTAAGAGCTGCCTTGCCCTATAAAAAAACAGGAAGAATTGCCTGATGTGAACCATGCCTCAAACTAAAGAGATCTCAGAAGGCCTAAGACGAAGAAATGTTGACTTGCATAAAGCTGGAAAGGGTTACAAAAGTATTTCTGAAACCCTTGATGTTCATCAGTCCACGGTAAGACAAAATGTCTATAAATGGAGAAAGTTCAGCACTGTTGCTACTCTCCCTAGGAGTGGCCGTCCTGAAAAGATGACTGCAAGAGCACAGCGCAGAATGCTAAATGAGGTTAAGAAGACTCCTAGAGTGTCAGCTAAAGACAGAAATCATCTGGAACATGCTAACATCTCTGCTGACGACTCTACAATACGTTAAACACCAAACAAGAATGGTATACATTGGAGGACACCACAGAAGAAGCCACTGCTGTCCAAAAAAACCATTGCTGCACATCTGATGTTTGCAAAAGTGCACCTGGATGTTCCACAGCGCTACTGGCAAAATATTCTGTGGACAAATGAAACTACAGTTGCGTTGTTTGGAAGGCACACACAACACTATGTGAGGAGCAAAAAAGGCACACCAACATCAAAACCTCATCCCAACTGTAACGTATGGTGGAGGGAGCATCATGGTTTGGGGCTGCTTTGCTGCCTCAGTGCCTGGACAGCTTGCTATCGTCAACAGAAAAATAAATTCCCAAGTTTATCAAGACATTTTGTAGGAGAATGTTAGGCTATCTGTCCGCCAATTGAAGCTCATCAGAAGTTGGGCGATGCAACAGGACAACGACTCAAAACACAGAAGTAAATCAACAACAGAATGGCTTCAACAGAAGAAAATATGCCTTCTGGAGTGGCCCAGTCAGAGTCCTGACCTCAGCCCGATTGAGATGCTGTGGCATGACCTCAAGAGAGCAGTTCACACCAGACATCCCAAGAATATTGCTGAACTGAAGCAGTTTTGTAAAGAGGAATGGACCAAAATTCCTTCTGACTGTGCAGGTCTTATCCACAACCACAGAAAATGTTTGGTTGAGGTTATTGCTGCTAAAGGAGGGTCAACCAGTTATTAAATCCAAGGGTACACATACTTTTCCCACCCTGCACTATGAATGTTTACACGTTGTGTTCAATAAAGACATGAAAACGTATAATTGTTTGTGTGTTATTAGTTTAAGCAGACTGTGTTTGTATATTGTTGTGACCTAGATGCAGATCAGATCAAATTTTATGACGAATTTATGCAGAAATCCAGATATCTCCGAAGGGTTCACATACTTTTTCTTGACACTGTATTTGTTTCACTAATTGGTCTTTTGACCAATCAGCTCAGAAGAAAATATGACGTGAAAAGGTCTGATGTGATTGGCAAACTACTAATTAGTAAAAAGGATATCCGAATTTGGTTGTCTGTGTAAATGCAGCCTTGGTGACGCCAAACGTACTTCTGGGTAACAATGACTTTGTTAAGCTAGAACTATGCTTATATGACTTGGTTCTTGACTTTCATCACCTGTTCATTGTGTGATTTCTATACTGTATAAAGTAGAAGAACAGTGATTGAGAGTCAACTCATTTCTTACAGACGTATTCCACTCTCCATAGTAAATTTAACCCAGGCAGGACATAACTCTCTTTTTTCTCTAAAGCTTCTGGGAGAAAGGTTAAACAAATCTAACTTCCCCCTCTTAGGCTGACGTTGATTTGATTTTTAACAGCCTGCTTCTGAATTCTGTTCACTTTGTGCCCAATGTCTAGCTTTCTGATTTAATTTAGCCTTTTTGCATTTGTTTTTTGTTTGTGGTGTTGTACACACTAATTTGGCTTGGGGAGTGAAAAAAGAAAGAAAGATCTCAATTGAGTCCTATTGTCAAATCAAGTCTGGGCTCTGTTGTTGTCTCCTGCTGACTCCCCCATTTCAAATGTCTGCTAGTAACCAGGTTTTCATCCACTCTTTATTCGAGTAAAGTACACGTCGGATACACATTTAGTTTTTAACTGCCTGATGGAAACATTCATGTTTTCGGTGAACTTTCCAAATGTCGACAAAACAAAATACGCTAGACATGGTGGGATCTTTTTGTGTCGGTGAAAGGAATCATGGAGAATTGTTGTGGACATATTGAAGTAAACTTTGAGTCACACGATGACATGTTGAGCTTGATGTTCCGTCCAATAAGTATTGAGTGTCTTTTTCTGGTGACCTGATAAATCAAATCAAATCAAATCAAATTTTATTTGTCACATACACATGGTTAGCAGATGTTAATGCGAGTGTAGCGAAATGCTTGTGCTTCTAGTTCCGACAATGCAGTGATAACCAACAAGTAATCTAACTAACAATTCCAAAACTACTGTCTTATACACAGTGTAAGGGGATAAAGAATATGTACATAAGGATATATGAATGAGTGATGGTACAGAGCAGCATACAGTAGATGGTATCGAGTACAGTATATACATATGAGATGAGTATGTAGACAAAGTAAACAAAGTGGCATAGTTAAAGTGGCTAGTGATACATGTATTACATAAGGATGCAGTCGATGATGTAGAGTACAGGATATACGTATGCATATGAGATGAATAATGTAGGGTAAGTAACATTATATAAGGTAGCATTGTTTAAAGTGGCTAGTGATATATTTACATCATTTCCCATCAATTCCCATTATTAAAGTGGCTGGAGTTGGGTCAGTGTCAATGACAGTGTGTTGGCAACAGCCACTCAATGTTAGTGGTGGCTGTTTAACAGTCTGATGGCCTTGAGATAGAAGCTGTTTTTCAGTCTCTCGGTCCCAGCTTTGATGCACCTGTACTGACCTCGCCTTCTGGATGATAGCGGGGTGAACAGGCAGTGGTTCGGGTGGTTGATGTCCTTGATGATCTTTACGGCCTTCCTGTAACATCGGGTGGTGTAGGTGTCCTGGAGGGCAGGTAGTTTGCCCCCGGTGATGCGTTGTGCAGACCTCACTACCCTCTGGAGAGCCTTACGGTTGAGGGCGGAGCAGTTGCCGTACCAGGCGGTGATACAGCCCGCCAGGATGCTCTCGATTGTGCATCTGTAGAAGTTTGTGAGTGCTTTTGGTGACAAGCCGAATTTCTTCAGCCTCCTGAGGTTGAAGAGGCGCTGCTGCGCCTTCTTCACGACGCTGTCAGTGTGAGTGGACCAATTCAGTTTGTCTGTGATGTGTATGCTGAGGAACTTAAAACTTGCTACCCTCTCCACTACTGTTCCATCGATGTGGATAGGGGGGTGTTCCCTCTGCTGTTTCCTGAAGTCCACAATCATCTCCTTAGTTTTGTTGACGTTGAGTGTGAGGTTATTTTCCTGACACCACACTCCGAGGGCCCTCACCTCCTCCCTGTAGGCCGTCTCGTCGTTGTTGGTAATCAAGCCTACCACTGTTGTGTCGTCCGCAAACTTGATGATTGAGTTGGAGGCGTGCGTGGCCACGCAGTCGTGGGTGAACAGGGAGTACAGGAGAGGGCTCAGAACGCACCCTTGTGGGGCCCCCGTGTTGAGGATCAGCGGGGAGGAGATGTTGTTGCCTACCCTCACCACCTGGGGGCGGCCCGTCAGGAAGTCCAGTACCCAGTTGCACAGGGCGGGGTCGAGACCCAGGCTCTCGAGCTTGATGACGAGCTTGGAGGGTACTATGGTGTTGAATGCCGAGCTGTAGTCGATGAACAGCATTCTCACATAGGTATTCCTCTTGTCCAGGTGGGTTAGGGCAGTGTGCAGTGTGGTTGAGATTGCATCGATGTTACACAATTATTTTTTACCTTGCTCTTTTGTCCATAATAATCTCATCATGTAGGCGATACGTGTGCTCTTGGCAACATAGCGCAGACTGCGTTGTTGGCTAGACCGCACTTGCCAATACCAGATGGGGCACACTCACTATATAACCTATATAACACACTTTTTTCCCAGTGAGAAAACCATCAGTATAGGTGAAAATGTGATGGAAACCCATTTTGACTGGTAATTGGTAAAAAGGTATTTTTATGTGCGCTACATCATCATGCACTGCCTTTTATCCGCAACATGTCAATTTGATGGAAACACAGGTGGGAAAATGTGCATATGCTTTTATGAATAGAATGTTTAGAATATTCACATGGAAATCTGTCACCATTTGGATGAAAACTTAGCTAGTGTGGAGGAGAAATAAAGCACTAGATATTTAAGTGTCAAAAAGGAAAGCCCAAAAGGCCGGCAGATGACGGCATTGAGTCATTTCATCTTACTGTCCAAACGCATTGTATACAGCTGGCAATACACTCATTTCCCCTGTCGACCGGTTCGTACCCTAAAATGTTTCCGTTCATGGTGCAAAAGCTTACATTTCTTCCTTAACTTTCTGCGAGAAGACAGAAAAAACAGGGAAAATATGCATACTTTCCTTATGAAACACCATATCGCGTTCAGCCAATCAGGTTGCAGCAGTCTGGTGTTTACCCCTGGCTGAAAGTGAATGCGCAACATAAGGAAGTAGCATTTCAAGGCATTAGCAAATGGAGCAGAATGCTTTGAGCTAGTATGTATCCATTACCTAATGGAACACACGGTAATATAGGCACAGCAGCATTGGTTATGTCAAGACGAGCAGAAAATATCAATGGGACAAAAGGGATAAATGCAGAGAAATGTAGGTTTTTCTGCTCTATTCTCCATAAATACTGTACGGCTTAGCGTTTCCCTTCTTCCCTGTTCAATCCAAAATGTGTTCTCTAGTCTCGTTCCAAAGCCCAAGAGAGCCACCGAGTCATCCTGAGTCTATAAAACAGACCATAAACACAGCATTTTCTGTTGTTGTCAATTAATGATCTTAATCGTTTGGTGGAAGGAAGGCCTCTCGAGGGAGCATGCTATCGCCTCTCTGGGGAGAGAGAGGGTCTAGCTCTGGTGTTGTGGGAACGGTATCATAAAAACATACACTATCTCACAGTCTCTAACCTGAAAATTGTAATGTAATGTTTGTATATAGAGTCAAAATCCAATGGAATGTCCAATCCCTAAAGGGCATAGACTTATCTACTCACAATGCATTTGTATTCGGTGCAGACGTGTTAGGAATGATGTTCTGCTTGGTTTTTTATTTATCCCTTACTATTCTCAATGGGGGAACACAGCTTCCTAAAGTAAGAGCTTTTGTATGACTATCTTCATCTTTTATTGTCAGATCCTTCACTTTCATTCCCAAATCAAATTCCCAGATATTCCCTAAGCAATGTTAACTCTGCCGTTTTGAAAAATAAAGCCTACTGAGGCTTGCTGCTCCATCCACTTTTGGACAGCGGGATACAATCCACATTAACCATCTCTGAGGAACATTTTTAGACAGGCCCCATAATTACTTGAGAAATGAATCGTGGATTTGGCAAGAAAAAAAGGGAGCCGTCTCTTTCATGCTCGGCCTGCTTTGAACACAGACTCAGAGGCTCTCGCCGAGTGTGTCTCTAAAAGATAGTCTAGTCAAGGCTAAGAACCATCCAAAACAGAGGGATGAGAGCAGAAGAGGGGGTGAGGGGAGGAGAAGGAGGAAGGACCGAACCCAAGTCCGGAGATCATAACAATCATTACATTTGACAAACAAGGTCCTCACAGCTTATGGCCCGGGCTTAATCTCTGATGTGTAATCATGCCTCGCTCTCGATCTGCTAGCCGTGTCTGGGTTTGTTTGCTCTGTTGACTTCCTGCTTTACAGCCTATTGCAGTGGCATTGTGGGTGTTCTAATTGGAGAATCAATAGGGTGAGGCGATAGAGGTCTAAGGGCTGCTCCGGTGTCAAACGCGCGCATCGATTGCCTTTTTAAGCTGGAGTTGCCAGCCAACCCACCCAGGCTCTTTGTTGTGTTCGCAATGTATACGAAATATTATTCTATGAGAAGACCTATGTCTGGGAAAATGAAATATACATGTACAGCCAATCATTGAATGACACAGCAAAGATGCATTTGAGAAAAGCAGCTCTGCGTAGATAGGAAACACTGCATACATTACAGTATCATAATTGTGGAACAGATCAAGCCAGTGTCGGACAGCTGGTGTCAAGCAAAGAAAGCCCACTAACTGAAAACATTGGTTTGGATCAGGTCACAATTATTATACTGGAGGTAGGCAGAAGAAAGCCTTTTTTGAGGAACGTGTACTTTGTGAATGAGACAAGCAGTGAGTGACCTCGTTTTCAGAAGGCCACTCACTGAGCGACCACGCTGGGGCCTGAATGGCGCGTTGCAGATTCTTAAATGGCCACCGTGCCCGCCGTCATGAAATCTGAATACTAAAAGCGCCGGTAAACAGCACTTTTCTGGTCGGCTCACCATACTCTATACATGGAGTACATACATGAGAAATACGTGGATAGATACATTTGTTTTGATATTTCCCCAACTCCTTATTCCAGTTTGACCTCTTACCCTGTTCTAACTGTTCTAACTGCTATAGCACTGACTCAAATGGAAATTCACAATCAAAATCCTTGACAGTTTCCCATAAATAGTAAATGACAGCACAAGCACACAATGTAGCAGAAGAGAAAAAAAACTATGTTGATTATGATATAATGAACCGTTGCTAAGGCCCGGGCCCAGCAGTCTCAAGTAAAGTATGACAATATTTAACTCTCCATAGGGTTTGATGCAGTAGGAGGCTAGAGGCTCCTTGCACGCATCTGTAGTGGACACATGATGACGATCCGAGATAAGCAGTGTGTTTTTTCCCCACGCTGACATTAAAGGAGTTAGTCTATGGTAGCCTGGGGGGGGGGGGGGGCTTCTTTCACTCTCTCTCTCTAGATGATGAAACTGGAGAGAGATGCCTCCGTTCGGTAGGTTCTTGTAACTGGGGTCACTGCTCTTGCAACAGAGTGGTTAAGGTATTGCATCGAATTTCCCATCACCAGACCTAAGCCTACTGTGATATTTGACATGCGTTTGCAGTTGATCGTCTTACAATGGATGGATCCCACTGAAAGAGGGCCTCAGATTCCCAGTCTCACATTTCGGCTGGCTTCTTTTTTTTCAAGCAATATAACTCAAGTCACGGGGAGATAGGATTTAATTTGACCTGGATAGATCATTATAAATCAAATTGCGTTTTCTCTTCTTGCAAATGACCTCTTCTGTGACAGTGGATAACATCAGGATATGTCATTCATCTGCACATTGGAATAATGTCAGATGCTGTTTATCTAATCTATGTGTGTTCTCTCTCTTTCTCTCCCTCTCTCTCTCCTTCCTGTCCTCATTGGGCCTCTATGAAGCAGAAGAGCATGCTGTCGAAGGTAAGGCTACTGTTTTGCTCCTACAGACCTACGATGGCTTCTTCTATGATTTTTGGCGTCCATGTCGGATGCCAACGTTGGTTGCTCTACGATGCTGTTGTAGCCTCCTTCTTGGGAGGGGCATTGTCAGTGTGGTTGGACTGCGGTTATGGTGACTCCCGGGGGCCTAAATTACGCTGCTTTAAAAATGGAACCAAAGCTGTGATTTCTCTGTTCCACTTCCTATTCTTCTCGAAGACACCTTCTTTTCTTCCGTCTTTTGATTGTTTTATTTGATCTATCGATACGTATGGATTCTCAGTAGGTACTTTGTACTCTTATATGTGAAATGGTTGGCACTTCTGAAAGTGATGAGTGATTGAACCTGGGAGTGAGAGTGCTATATGAATATCATCAGGTGCTAATGAGACATTGAGATGGAAGGGTTTCTCGTTCCCCTCCAGCTCCCTCCACTATCGTCTCCAGTGAGGGAGAGAGGGTAAGAGCCAGCGCTGCCAGTCAGGCCCCTTGGGGCTACATCATCCCCTGGAGCTTGTTGCTAGGCTAGCTCACAGCTCAGCTGAACGTACAGATGTAGGATATTCATTTGATCACCCTGCTGCAGGGCAACTTTGTAATGTAAATGCAAATGTAAAGTTGGAAAAATATATTTACCCCTCAAAAATGTCCAAACATTATTATCCATGTAATACCTTATAATTTCCTGTTTCTGTAGGATTATTTTCCTGCTGTAGCAAACTGGTTCAAATCAAGATCCTACATATGTGTAGGAAGATGAGCATTAGCTCCCTGTCTGTCTGGGCCTGCATGTCTTTTCCTCAGCAGTACCGGGTGAAATGAAGGAACATAAACCGGATCAGTCAGACAGAGGTAGTGCAGCAAAGCGTTTACCGATGCTCCCCAGACACAGCGTTCCAGACGCGTTTGACTCTAGGCAGCCGACGCGTTTGACTCTAGGCAGCCTAATCCGACGGTGACTCGCCGCATGCGGTGAGTGCGAGGTTTGGGAGACGGGGAAGTGGAGGGAGGTGCCGTGTTTCCCCCTATCAGGAACGCTGGTTGATGGGTAATCGCTATAGAAACACACCCTGCTCAAAGTTTTTCCCAAAAACATGATTTGGAGTTTCTGCAGTTGTTTTAATACCACTGCTGTATCTCGGAATCAGAGAGAATGTGTGCATGTTTCAGGTTGTCTTTTCTCAGTTGTTGCCGACAAACCCATGAACTCTTGTGACCTGGGTTTGATATGCAGACAGAGTGAGCAGGGCTGTATAACAGACCCTGTTTGATGCTGACTTTCTCCCGCTGCGTTTAAATCCAAGGATCACAAGCCTGTCTTCCTGTGTGTGTGCGCGTGTGCGCGAGCCTGCTTGGAGTGGCGGCAACCGCCCGTGACGACTGGGTCACATGTCGGAAGCGCTGAAGCCCTTGATGGAAAAATGTCAGGGTGGCAGTGGGGTTGGACGACGAGGGACCGCGACCGTTCGTTCCTATGTTCCCGGCTGATGCGCCCTGACGGCTCCTCACTCTAGTGCGGCCGCTCTCTGACCGTGCAAGGGGTTAGGAAGGGGCGGACAGCTCCCTCGCTGTGTGTTTGTGTGTCGGTGATCTTGATGCGGAGGAGCAGAGCGCTGACCCATGCTGCGATGGTGTGTGGCGGTCTGTTTCATGCCCCGGCCCCAGAGGGACTACCACAGCTCCCTGAGGGCCCCGGGGGCGGACGGCAGAGCTCTGCCCACCACAACTGGAGGAATCAGGAGAGTAGCAGAGGGCCCAGCCAACCAGCCAGAGGGCCATGGGGGGGCCTGGGTACCCATTAACATTCATCAGACATCATAGCCAACAGAGACAGTATAGTCCCACTTCAGTGATTAAGCGAACAGCAGTCCCGAGTTTTTACAGCTAAGAGACTAGCTAGGAATGGAATGCCACAGGGTAGGGATTTTACATTTGGTTTTGTCATTCCACATGCACCTTAGAATTATATATATATTATTTTACAGATTTTGGACCGTGCAGACATTTTGTATTGGTCTAGGGATAATTGGCTTACTTTTTTATTATGGATGCTTTTGGGCGATTTAAATGTGAAAATTGCCCTTGTCTGATGTCCTAGGTGTGTCCCAGATGCAAAACTATTGGCTAATATAAAGGCGATTCTAATCTGCAGGCTTGTGGCTGTAGTACCCCTGGGTTTACAAAGCATTTGCACAAGCAGTGGGGATTTTAATGCCAAAAAATGCTCCGGGGTTGTCTATTTGTTCAGAGCTACCAATGTTTTCTTTTTCAAATAGCAGTAATAAGGTACACATTAAAATTCTAAAGTCTGAACTCTGACCCCAAGTAATGGGTATTTGTGTTTTCCCAAGTCATGGTGTTTTAATTAAGAAGTGAATACTGTAAGTACCCTCAGAGACGTGTATTGTGTATGAGGAGGACACGGATGCTTTAGGTAGATATCTAATGGTTCATCGTCTCATTCGTGCCTGGAAGCCAGAATCCCGTTTGCTCCTAGGTTTTTGTCCTATTTTTAGTGCTGTGGTCCGCCACTATCTTTGGTCCAATTAGTGACAGTGATTGTGCATTCAAAGGTTGCTGGAGATTGATGATACAGGAAGACCTTGAAAGTCCGGGGGACCGAGGTGCCCCTGGAACCCTGTTGGTTGGTTGGTCAGCTGCTCTGGCAGACAGTGGGGGCAACGATTGATGATCTGCGGTGTACACTGACCCGTTTTCACTGCTAAGCCAACCCCCACAACCCACCTTTTCCTGGGTTTGGCAGAGGAAGTACCTCACTTACGGAAATAATTCAATAAAAACCATCCTGTGTATATATACACTTAAACAGTCACAGTAATATAATATATGTGTCATATAGCAGACACTTTTATCAGAAGTGACATACATTTGACGTACTGTACCATTCAAAAGTTTGGACACACCTACTCATTCCAGGGTTTTTCTTTATTTTTACTATTTTCTACATTGTAGAATAATAGTGAAGACATCACGACTATAAAATAACACAAGGAATCATGTAGAAGGCAAAAAAGTGTTTAACAAATCAAAATGTATTTTATATTTGCGATTCTTCAAAGTAGCCACCTTTTGCCTTGATGACAGCTTTGCACACTCTTGGAATTCTCTCAACCAGCTTCATGAGGTGCATTTCAATGAACAGGTGTGCCTTGTTAAAAATTGATTTGTGAGACAACGTCAATATTATGGCAAGAACAGCTCAAATAAGCAAAGAGAAATGACAGTCCATCATTACTTTAAGACATGAAGGTCAGTCAATCTGGAAAATGTCAAGAACTTAAGTTTCTTCAAGTGCAGTTGCAAAAACCATCAAGCGCTATGATGAAAGTGGCACTCATGAGGACCGCCACAGGAAAGGAAGACCCAGAGTTACCTCTTCTGCAGAGGAAAAGTTCATTAGCGTTACCAGCCTCAGAAATTGAAGCCCAAATAAATGCTTCACAGTGTTGAAGTAACAGACACATCTCACATCTCAACTGTTCAGGGAGACTGTGTGAATCAGGGCTTCATGGTCAATTTGCTGCAAAGAAACCACTACTAAAGGACACCAATAAGAAGTAGAGACTTGCTTGGGCCAAGAAACACAAGCAATGGACTTTAGACTGGTGGAAATCTGTCCTTTGGTCTGATGAGTCCAAATTGCAGATTTTTGGTTCCAACCGCCGTGTATTTTTGAGTCGCGTAGTACGTTAACGGATGATCTCTGCATGTGTGGTTGCCACCGTGAAGCATGGAGGAGGAGGTGTTATGGTTTGGGGTTGCTTTGCTGGTGACACTGTCAGTGATTTATTTAGAATTCAAGGCACACTTAACCAGCATGGCTATCACAGTATTCTGCAGCATCACGCTATCCCATCTGGTTTGCGCTTAGTGGGACTATCATTTGTTTTTCAACAGGAAAATGACCCAACATGATTCCATATGTGTATTTCATTGTTTTGATGTCTTCACTATTATTCTACAATGTAGAAAATAGTTAAAAAACATTTTAAAAAATTGAATGAATAGGTGTGTCCAAACTTTGACTGATACTGTATGCGTGGTCCTGGGAATCAAACCCACTACCCTGCCATTACAAGTGGGCCGGTATTCACCTCAGGAAGACCATTCATATGTAATATAGAGCAGACATGCTCTAATTTGAATGCTGAAGAAACCGTATACATTTACATTTCTGCTTTTATATATCTCTGTTGTTGTTTTCTGAGCATCATGCCATAGTATGCCCATTGTCAGACAAAGCCAAACACACATTGAGACAGAGACCGTTCAAGTCATACAGAATCACAGTAAATCCACAGCTAGGATGCAATCTCTACAAGTTCCCCAGTTATCTGTTTGGAGCTGAGGAACGTGCCAAGCGGATCCCAATACTCTATCTGATGTTAATCAATTTGATTAAAGCTAATGATATTTTATTTTCTGGGACATCCAGGCCCAGAGTTAATCTATAAGCTTTGGGAGAAAAATAAATACAGCAACAAAATAGGAGTTTGATGTTTGGTGGAGATATGGGATTATAGGTTGAGTGGGGACTGTACTGTAGTTATGGGAGATCAGTCTGGATGATCCAAACCAGATTATGGATTTTGTACTTATTGCAGAGAAAATATATAAAAATTGAACAGAAACTACAATGTTTCCTAGATATGGGTACAGTGACGTAAACGCAGTACACAAGAGAATATTAAGGTACTGATGTCAGAAGGGCATTAACCTACATTTGAATATTAGTGTTGTTCAAATTTTCTGAGAATTATGTCTTGTCCAAGATTATATATTTACATGTATTTATATTCCAACTTTTTTCCCCCCAAGCTACCTATGAGTTGAAGCTTTGTCTATCCAGTAAAGTATTTATTGTGTAAAGCTAAAGATGACAAATTTAATCTCAGTGCTTGGAGTACAGAGAAAGAGGAATGTCTTTATGAGTATGACACGGTATAGAGGCCTCAGTGGAGGTGTCATAATACCCATAAAACCTAGCTGTCAAACAGGGAAACGGTTCCAATTGTTTTTCCACCATTCATTTTTCCAATAGGGGATTTTAGAAACACTTCAAATAAGGGCTGTGTTTCGTGTAGGCTTTTGCTGGCGTGACATTTTGATACCCATATAAATCTCTCTAGGACAACGTGACTTTTGGCAATATATTCGGCTCTCGTTACTCAGATTCTAAAATGCTAATTAGCATCTAAGTAGACATCATACAAAACTCCTGCACGTTGTCTCTACCTTTTGCTAACGGGTATTGTGTCAATTTAGAACAGTTCACAGAATTGTCAATTTAACGAAATGTAGAGTATGTATTCATTACTACATTTAGCTAACATTAGATAGTTCATCCAGAGATTCTTACCTTTATCTTCATGGCATATGTAGTTACATTAGCAGCTAATTAGCATTTCATTTTTGGGGAGTAAATACAGGTGAATATATTGACAAAAGTCACCTTGTCCTAGAGAGATTTACACGGTTATCAAAACGTCACGCCAGGGTAAGCCTACACAAAACACAGCCCCTATTTTAAGTGTTTCTAAAAATCGCCTATGGGACAAAATAGCTTGAGGTTTTACGGGTGCTATTGACTGCATCTCAAAACGGTTGATTCAAACAACAGTAAAATGATGATACTGTATCATGTACCGTATCAACATGACGTTCCAGTATGATTACCACCACCATTCTTCTACTCTGTCTAATCTGAAAAGCATACCAAGACGCTTACATCTTTTTCATCTTGTTTATGGCACATTCCCTTTGTTCCCTACAGTGATATTGGTTTTCTTACATTGTCATTTCGCCGGCTGCTTTCATTTAGAAGGATTTGAAAACAATTAAAGCCAACAAACCCAGTTACAGACAGTATCTCTCCCTCCGCCTCGGAAAAGAGCAGGAGAATTAGACCTGAATGGCGTCCCGCAGTACCGCTGAATTGCTGCAGAGCCTTTTGGAGGGAGGCATTGATGTGCTACTCTTTACCCTCCATCGACTACCCCAGATGCTGCCTTGAGATTAACAGTGCTGTTGTCCTGGAAGAGCAAAGTAAACCCATGCCCATTCTCACAGGCGCCTATTTCCCCCTTCACACACACAGGCACACACACACACACACACACACTGCTTTTGTGGTAACACAGTCAAAAGGCTGAGGAGTTGGCATTCTACTTGTGAGCAGCAATTCTAAATGTGACCATTTCAACGTGTGTGTGTGTGTGTGTGTGTGTGTGTGTGTGTGTGTGTGTGTGTGTGTGTGTGTGTGTGTGTGTGTGTGTGTGTGTGTGGCCTTGAACGCTACATTATGATGCCCATGAATTGTGACTTTGGCAGTTCAAGGTCCATGAATTGTATATTGTCCCCGGATCCAGTTGATGTTGAATAGGAGTTGGGTTCACTGGCTCTCGGTCCAGCAGCCTTGCCACTCAGACGGATGCCCACCCTGTGCTAAGATGGCCGCCGGTCATGTGTGTGGCTGCCTGTTGGATCAGTATCATTGGAATACATTATAGGCTACATCTATCTCAGGTACTTCATCTTGTTCACTTGCAAATAGTGATAATGGAAGCAGGTGACACATTTAATCGAAACAAAGTGATTAATACCCTGGAAATTCAATTAAAGAATAGTGCATAACACCTCAATCTTTCTCCAATTTGCCATGATTTCCTGAAGGTGTTAATTATGTGATTCTAACTATTCTCAAATAGTATTTGTGCTATTCCCTATACATATACTTCCAGCTATTTAAGACAATGGAAATGCTCTGCTTGAATTGGCTCTGCTTTTGGAGGGATTTCGTTTCAATCCCCAAGTCTCCCCTCCCCTGAGTGTATTCAAATGGAAATTTGTTGTGCATCATTCGTCGTGATTTGGTGGTTTTGAAGTGAAAGGGGAAAAAATGCACATGGTCTTTAAGTATCTCCCTGAGGACCAGGGGTTATTGGGCATTTGGAGTTGATATTGCTTTGTCTTTCATTTTGCCGTCTTCCCTCGTTTAATTTATGCCCCGTCAGGAATACAAAACCTGTAATTCATTCTCACTCACTCACTCACTCACTCACTCACTCACTCACTCACTCACTCACTCACTCACTCACTCACTCACTCACTCACTCACTCACTCACTCACTCACTCACTCACTCACTCACTCACACTCTGTTCCAATTTCATTTATCTTCCAGTGTTCCCCCCCCTCTCGTCTATCTATATTCCTACCCTTTCTTCACATTTTGCTCTCCCAATATGTTGCCTTTCCCTTTTCTTTCCTCCCTACCTCCCTCTCTCCTTCGTTCCCTCTCTGGTCTAGCAGATAAACTCTGTGGTTGTTGCTAAGAGGCTTAAGAGGGACGCCTCTATAGGGGGATGTGGATTTCTCCTTTATTGAGTTGAAGGAGGCAATCTGGACGGGGCAGACAGCACTTCAGGAGAGAGGAGAGGAGGTGGTTCTCAATCTGAGTCTAAATCAAATCAAAGTTTATTGGTCTCGTACACAGATTTGCGGATGTTATTGCATGTGCAGTGAAACGCTTGTGTTATTTAGCTCCGACAATGCAGTAACATCTAGCAATACAAGTCTGTACACATATAATACAAAACGTTTTTAAGAAAGTAAAAAATGCAGAATGAGCAGTATCAGAATGAGCCATGTCAGAGTCTGGTCTATGTGTGTGTGTGTGTGTGCGTGCATGTATGTATGTATGTATTAGAGGTCGACCGATTAATCGGAATGGCCGATTAATTAGGGCCGATTTCAAGTTTTCATAACAATCGGAAATCGGTATTATTTTTTACACATTTTTTACACCTTTATTTAATCTTTATTTAACTCGGCAAGTCAGTTAAGAACACATTCTTATTTTCAATGACGGCCTAGGAACGGTGGGTTAACTGCCTCGTTCAGGGGCAGAACGACAGATTTTCACCTTGTCAGCTCGGGGGATTCAATCTTGCAACCTTAGTTAACCTGTCCAATGCTCTAACCACCTGCCTCTCATTGCACTCCACGAGGAGACTGCCTGTTACACGAATGCAGTAAGCCAAGGTAAGTTGCTAGCTAGCATTAAACTTATCTTATAAAAACAATCAATCAATCAATCATAATCACTAGTTAACTACACATGGTTGATGATATTACTAGTTTATCTAGTGTGTCCTGCGTTGCATATAATCGATGCGGTGCGTATCGTTGCTCCAATGTGTACCTAACCATGAACATCAATGCCTTCCTTAAAATCAATATACCGAAGTATATATTTTTAAACCTGCATATTTAGCTAAAAGAAATCCAGGTAAGCAGGCAATATTAACCAGGTGAAATTGTGTCACTTCTCTTGCGTTCATTGCAGGCAGAGTCAGTGTATATGCAACAGTTTGGGCCGCCTAATTTGACAGAATTTTACGTAATTATTGAAGGTTGTGAATTATTGAAGGTTGTGCAAAGTAACAGGAATATTTAGACTAATGGATGCCACCCGTTAGATAAAATACGGAACGGTTCCGTATTTCACTGAAAGAATAAACGTCTTGTTTTCGAGATGATAGTTTCCGGACTCTACCATATTAATGAGCCTAAGGCTCGTATTTCTGTGTGTTATTATGTTATAACTAAGTCTATGATTTGATAGAGCAGTCTGACTGAGCGATGGTAGGCAGCAGCAGGCTCGTAAGCATTCATTCAAACAGCACTTTTGTGCGTTTTGCCAGCAGCTCTTCGTTGTGCGTCAAGCATTGAGCTGTTTATGACTATCAAGCCTATCAACTCCTGAGATTAGGCTGGTGTAACCGATGTGAAATGGCTAGCTAGTTAGTGGGGTGCGCACTAATAGCGTTTCAAACGCCACTCGCTCTGAGACTTGGAGTGGTTGTTCCCCTTGCTCTGCATGGGTAACGCTGCTTCGAGGGTGGCTGTTGTCGTTGTGTTCCTGGTTCGAGTCCAGGGGGGAGCGAGGAGAGGGACGGAAGCTATACTGTTACACTGGCAATACTAAAGTGCCTCTAAGAACATCCAATAGTCAAAGGTTAATGAAATACAATTGGTATAGAGAGAAATAGTCCTATAATTCCTATAATAACTACAACCTAAAACTTTTTACCTGGGAATATTGAAGACTCATGTTAAAAGGAACCACCAGCTTTCATATGTTCTCTTGTTCTGAGCAAGGAACTTAAACGTTAGCTTTCTTACATGGCACATATTGCACTTTTACTTTCTTCTCCAACACTTTGTTTTTGCATTATTTAAACCAAATTGAACATGTTTCATTCACAATTTCATTCACAATTGATTTTATTGATGTATATTAAGTTAAAATAAGTGTTCATTCAGTATTGTTGTAATCGTCATTATTACAAATATCGGCTTTTTTCGGTCCTCCAATAATCGATATCGGTATCAGCGTTGAAAAATCATAATCGATCGACCTCATGTGTGTGTGTGTGTGTGTGTGTGTGTGTGTATGTGTGTGTGTGTATATGCTGAACAAAAATATAAACGCAACATGCAAAAATGCTAAATATTTTTCTGAGTTACGGTCATGTAGTGTGTAATCTGATGGAGCACAATATTAGGTATGTGGAATATTACGTGTGGCCTAAGTACACTATATGTAAAGACTAGTTGAGTATCTGGAGCATCAGCATTTGTAGGTTCGATTATAGCCTCAAAATGGCCTTCTAGGCAGAGTTGCAAAGAAAAATCCATATCTCAGACTGGCTAATAAAAAGAAAAGATGAAGAGGGGCAAACACAGACACAGAGAGTCGCCTTTTCACTGTTGACGTTGAGACTGGTGTTTTGTGGGTACTATTTAATGAAGCTGCCAGTTGAGTACTTATGAGGCGTCTGTTTCTCAAACTAGACACTCTAATGTACTTGTCCCCCTGCTCAGTTGTGCACCGGAGCCTCCCACTCCTCTTTCTATTCTGGTAAGAGATAGTTTGTGCTGTTCTGTGAAGGGAGTAGTACGCAGCGTTGTACGAGATCTTCAGTACGAGATCTTCAGTTTCATGGCATTTCTCAGGACAAGAATAGACTGACGGGTTTCAGAAGAAATGTCTTTGATTCTGGTCATTTTGAGCCTGTAATCGAACCCACAAATGCTGATGCTCCAGATACTCAGCTAGTCTAAAGAAGGCCAGTTTACTGCTTCTTTAATCAGGACAGTTTTCAGCTGTGCTAACATAATTACAAAAGGGTTTTCTAATTATCAATTAGACTTTTAAAATTATAAACTTGGATTAGCTAACAATACGTGCCATTGGAACACAGAAGTGATGGTTGCTGATAACGGGCCTCTGTACGTCTATGTTGATATTCCATTAAAAAAAATGTCAGTTTCCAACTACAATAGTCATTTACAACATTAACAATGTCTACAATGTATTTCTTATCAATTTAATGTTATTTTAATGGACAGAAAATGTGCTTTTCTTTAAAAAACAAGGACATTTCTATGTGACCCTAAACATTAGCTGTAGAATGGCCTTAATGATGAGATCAGTGACTTTCAACGTGGCACCGTCATAGGCTGACACCTTTCCAACAAGTCAGTTCATCAAATTTCTGCCCTGCTAGAGCTGCCCCGGGCAACTGTAAGTTCTCTTATTATGATGTGGAAAGCCTAGGAGCAACAACGGCTCAGCTGCGAAGTGGTAGGCCACACAAGCTCACTGAATGGGACCACCGAGTGCTGAAGCACGAAGTGCGTAAAAATGGTCTGTTCTCAGTTGCAACACTCACTTCAGAGTTCCAAACTGCCTCTGGAAGCAACGTCAGTACAAGAACTGTTCATCGGGAGCTTCAGGAAATGGGTTTCCATGGCCGAGCAGCCACACACAAGCCTAAGATCACCATGCGCAATGCCATATGTCGGCTGGAGTGGTGTAAAGCCTGCTGCCATTGGACTCTTGAGTAGTGAAAATGCATTCTCTGGAGTGATGAATCTTGCTTTACCATCTGGCAGTCCGACGGACTAATCTGGGTTTGACTGATGCCAGGAGAACGCTACCTGCCACAATGCATAGTGCTGTATGGTTTGGTGGAGGAAGAATAATGGTCTGTGGCTGTTTTTCATGGTTTGAGCTAAGCCCCTTTGTTCCAGTGAAGAGAAATCTTAACGCTACAGCATACAATGATATTCTAGACAATTCAGTGCTTCCAACTTTGTAGCAATTTGATGAAGGCCCTTTCCTGTTTCAGAATGACATTGCCCCCGTGCACAGAACCAAGGTCCATACAGACATGGTTTGTCGAGATTGGTGTGGAAGAGCTTGACTGGCCTGCACACATCCCTGACCTCAACCCAATCGAACACTTTTTGGATGAATTGGAGCGCCGACTGCGAGCCAGGCCTAATCGCCCAACATCAGTGCCCATCAACACTAATGCTCTTAGGACTGAATGGTAGCTAGTCATCTCGTGGAAAGCCTTCCCAGAAGAGTGGAGGCTGTTCCAGCAGCAAAGGGGGGACAAGCTCCATATTCATTTCCATGTTCTTTGGAATGAGATGTTCGACAAGCAGGTGTCCACATACTTTTGATCAGGTTGTGTATGAAATATGATCGTATAGGTCATATTCAACCATTTATAATAGTGTCTGGTCTTTTAGATGAATGCCTAGACAATCCTCGATTAAGCTACAGTGGGCATTGTCCCAAACAATACCCACACATAACGTCCATGCCACACTCATTCAAGTAAACCAGAGTTCAGTAAGTCACACAAGGACTTTGACTTAACTCTGTTCTTATCCAACACGGTTCACACACAGAAATGAGGTTGCTCTATCAAAAGGATCTGTGCATTATCCGGTGCCCACTCTAACATCCTCTCATCTAACCAACATGGGATATTATATACTCTCTAAAAGGAGGTACAATTCAGTGTGCAATTTCATATGTACTTTTACTGTCTTTGAATGATTGAAAATATCATCAAAGAAGCAATCAGTGTAGCTATTAAGTAGAACATAAAGCATCAGAGGCCATTACAGCAATGCTTTTATGTTCTTGTGCAACTCCATTGAAATGTAGCCATCAAAAGGGTGTCTGTGCTCTTAAGAGGGTGACGCAGCCTTCACAACAGGACAGGCCTAAATTGGTCGTCTTTTGTCTGGCGAGGCGCGAGGCAAATCCTTAAAGCATATTTTGAGTGGCTTGGCGTGTGCACGTCTATTTTGCGAGCGCTTTGAGGGGCGCTGACACTTTCCTATTTTCTGCCTGACACTCCTTGTCACGTCACGTCCATAACCAGATTTGTCTGTCCATGGTTCAAGACGAAAGAAGACAGCCTGCCTTCAGTCAGTCAAGGCTTGCCACTTCTTAATTTCTTGTTCTTCTGTTTCTTTTTGCCCCCGTTTCTTATGTGTTGTCTTCATAATATAGGAAAGCAATTTTTTTCCCCTTTTTCCCTAGTCTTTCCAATGTGGGGAAAGGTGAGCTACTCTTTGTGTGTGTACCCTACCTGTGTACTTTTTGGAAAATGTGAAATGCCATGGACCGGTATCCCTTTGCCTGGCCATGTGACACATGGAGAGATTACACTTGGGCTCGACCCAGAGAGAGAGAATACCCATCTCTTACACACTAAATGGCAGTGTTACGGAACTAAAAATGGGCCCCTCTCTACCGGGCTGCTGAGCCACTGGTTCGAGATAGGGCCACTGGCGTTTGGTCTCTTCTCCTCCTTCAACGGTGTATGGGGTGTGTAGTCTAGGATTGTTTGTATGTGTGTGGTTTCTCTGTGTCTACAGTATCTGCGCCCATCAAGTCCGCTCTCGCTCCTCATACAGCCTCGAAATAAGAGTGAGAGAAAGAGCTCCTCTACTCTGTGACTGTTAAGTACAACCGAGTTCTTCTCAGAATGTCACTTAGCTTCTGCACAGCAATACACAGGAAATGGGTAAATATTCAATTTAAGGAAATGCAATAGCATTGTTTGCCTTTTCCCTTGGACGGTGTTGATGGTTGTTTTCAGCCTAGTCATACAGGCCAGATGCTGGACTGGAATTGCTTGCTGTATACCCACACAGTACAATATTCTCCTCGTTTATTTAGCGAGCGGCACAGTTACGTATGGGCGGCTGCAGTGAAACAGAGAAACACAGGCGGAGGCGTTCAGGGAAATGGGCTGGTAAAATGGAGATCAATAGGCCATCCAGATGAATGGGCCTGAACCAGAGGAGGAAATGGGAATAAAGCTATTCTCTTTCATCTTTCCCCCCCCATCTATCCCTCCATTTCATAATGGAAAAAGAGTAACACTTGAGTGAGTCAACGTTTTTGGCACCATTCAGGGCCTCCCTCCCTCCGTTGTAAAAGGGGGGAATATTCTTCAGGGATCCTGCTGGTTATGGCAGTTGATTGTGATATTTGGCCTTCTCCTCCCCTTCCTCCCTCTCTCCTCCTCCTCCGCCTCTTCACTTGCTCTTCATTCATTTCCAGAAAATGTGCAGGGCAAATACAATATGATGTGACCTTAAACACAGATCAGATTCAATATTTCTTAAGGGACCTCGTCTCTGGTGTTAGAAAGAAAATGGTTGTAAAATGACTATCAGTGTTCTTGTCGGCATGGTTACTATACAGATGTAGGATCTGAATTTGAGGCAGTTTGCTACAGCAGGAAAATAATCCTGCATCAACAGGAAATGTGAATTATTACATGGATTATAATTAATGCACATGCTTTTTAGGGGTTGATACATTTTTCGTTAGGGCAAATCAAGTCTGACATTTTGAAAGTGAAAATCAAACTTTTGAAGCCTTTGTAAACCACGAATACACTACAAGTTTGCACTTCTTGTTCAAGAACAAAATAGTGATCAAATTAAGATCCTACATCTGTAGAATTTGATGCAGATTTAACAGATATTTATTTTATATATATATATATATATATATATATATATATATATATTTGCATAGGAGTTCTAAATGCATGTGTGAATGCAGTCATAGAAATGCTGGGAGGAAAGTCTTGATGCAGTGGGTGCACCCACCTACAGAGACGTACCCTTCTGCCGGTGATGTAAAGTATAGTACTTAAGTACAAATACTTTTTGGGGGTATCTTACTTTAGTATTTATATTTTTGACTACTTTTAATTTTATTTCACTACATTGATAAAGAAAATAATGTACGTTTTACTCAGTACATTTTCCCTAACACCCGAAAGCAATCATTACATTTTGAATGTTTAGCAGGATAGGAAAATTGTCCAACTCACACACTTATCAAGAGAACATCCCTGGTCTTCCCTGCTGACTCTGATCTGGCGGACTCACTAAACACAAATGCTTTGTTTGTAAATTACGACTGAGTGTTAGTGTGCCCCGGGCTATCTGTCTGGTTTGAAATGATTCATCCTTTTACTTTTGATACTTAAGTATATATTAGAAATTGCATTTACTTTTCGTACTTAAGTAAATTTAAAAACAAATACTTTTAGACTTTCACTCAAAGTATTTTACTGGGTGACTAGAATTTTTACTGGAGTCCTTTTCTATTAAGGTATCTTTACTTGAACTTTTTCCACCACTGCCTCCTGCAGATACACCGACTCAATTCTGCCTAAGGGCGAACAAATGGCGACAGTCTCCCTTTCATCTGACAACCCACATATGACCCACCACTGTCAATGCCCTCCCTCCAACATGGACTGGTGTCATAGACAGTATTGCTATAATGAGGGGTTAATGTGAGCAGGGACATTATGGAGGTGCTTTGAAGAACCTTTCTCACTTACCCCCTATTGGGTAAATTAATCGAATGAATAAGCAAATATCCACTCTCCCATTCAGAGGACCAGAGGGGAAATCTGCATGGCTTTAAAAAGAAAGCGGTTTGTGTGCGTCCCAAATGGCACCCTATTTCCTATGTGGTGCACTACTACTTTTGACAAAGGCCCATAGGGAATAGAATGCTATTTGGGACACAGGCCCCTTCTAGGACTGCCCTCCATTCCCCTTTGGTTTACTTCGGTCTGCTGCTCAGATCACTGTTTATAGGAAACACCATTCTAAATAAACTATATCCATCAGTTGTCACATAGCATTAACCACCTGGCTATTTATCGCTCTCCTTGTCAAAGGCGTTAAGGGGCGCTTTTTGGGGGAAAGGAGATTATCGCTAGAACCTTGTCGCTAGAACCGTGTGTTGTATGCACTTGGCTGGGCTTGGTCTGTAATAATGTAGAAAAAAAAAGAGGTGGAGACAGAGGGAGACGGGGGAGACAGGGAGGGAGAGAGGGACAGACAGAGATAGACAGGGGTGGCAGGGGGAGAGGGGGTGGTAGAGGGAGATGGGGGAGACAGGGAGGGAGATAGAGACAGACAGAGATAGACAGGGGTGGCAGGGGAGAGGGGGTGGTAGAGGGAGATGGGGAGACAGGGAGGGAGAGAGAGACAGACAGAGATAGACAGGGGTGGCAGGGGAGAGGGGGTGGTAGAGGGAGACGGGGAGACAGGGAGGGAGAGAGAGACAGACAGAGATAGACAGGGGTGGCAGGGGAGAGGGGGTGGTAGAGGGAGATGGGGGAGACAGGGAGGGAGAGAGAGACAGACAGAGATAGACAGGGGTGGCAGGGGAGAGGGGGTGGTAGAGGGAGATGGGGGAGACAGGGAGGGAGAGAGAGACAGACAGAGATAGACAGGGGTGGCAGGGGGAGAGGGGGTGGTAGAGGGAGATGGGGGAGACAGGGAGGGAGAGAGAGACAGACAGAGATAGACAGGGGTGGCAGGGGAGAGGGGGTGGTAGAGGGAGATGGGGGAGACAGGGAGGGAGAGAGAGACAGACAGAGATAGACAGGGGTGGCAGGGGAGAGGGGTGGTAGAGGGAGATGGGGGAGACAGGGAGGGAGAGAGAGACAGACAGAGATAGACAGGGGTGGCAGGGGAGAGGGGGTGGTAGAGGGAGACGGGGGAGACAGGGAGGGAGAGAGAGACAGACAGAGATAGACAGGGGTGGCAGGGGGAGAGGGGGTGGTAGAGGGAGACGGGGGAGACAGGGAGGGAGAGAGAGACAGACAGAGATAGACAGGGGTGGCAGGGGAGAGGGGGTGGTAGAGGGAGATTGAGGAGACAGGGAGGGAGAGAGAGACAGACAGAGATAGACAGGGGTGGCAGGGGGAGAGGGGGTGGTAGAGGGAGATTGGGGAGACAGGGAGGGAGAGAGAGACAGACAGAGATAGACAGGGGTGGCAGGGGGAGACGGGGTGGCGGAGGGAGATGGGGTGGAAGGGGGAGATTGGGGAGACAGGGAGGGAGAGAGAGACAGACAGACAGACAAAGATAGACAGGGGTGGCAGGGGAGGCGGGGTGGCAGGGGAGATGGGGTGGAAGGGGAGACGGGGTGGCAGAGGGTGGCAGGGGAGACAAGGGTGGCAGGGGGAGATAGGAAGACAGGGTTGCTGCTGGTGGCGGGGGGAGACTGGGTGGCAGAGGGAGACGGGTGGCAGGGGGAGATGGGAAGACGGGGTTGCAGCTGGTGGCGGGGGGAGACAGGGGGAGATGGGAAGACGGGGTGGCAGAGGGTGAAGGGGTGGAAGGGGGCGATGGGGAGACAGAGGCGGATACATAGATCCAACACATCAAACCTACAGCCTGGCTGGATGTTTTCTCTGGCATCACACATGGCCTAGATATTTCACTGGGATTCAGTGTTAATGACTGTTAAACTTGGGCTAAGCTAATACCATTAGCTCTATCCGCTTTTTCCCTGTCCGTGTATACGTGTGCGTGTGCGTGCGTGTTTGTGTGTGTGCGTGCGATATGCCAGATTGTGATATAACTGTCATTACTTTGACCATACTAGAAATGTTGGATGGTAGGCTCAGAAACATTTTCTGTTGCTATATAATTGTTATTCCATGCACCAATTTAATCTCATGCTGTGGATTTCCCATAGAATTGATTGGTTGACTTCCTCCTTCGGCATTGAATCAAAATGGAAATGCCACGTAGTATCGCAGTGTGTCTGGCCTTTTATATTGTCTCCCACGGAGTTTGTCTTACAAGGAAGTCTAAAACAGGCATTAAACCAACTGGTTGTTTTCTGGACCCGATAGAAGACCAGTGAATCTCCGATAACTCAACTCAGAACCCCACTTCGCTTGGTTGGCCCTCTTTCTGCTGATGTGTGGTGGAAAAATGCTTCCGACCCTATAGAATGCTATAGAATGTTGTGTGGAACACAGAAGTGTGTAGTGGGGAGTTGTGTAGGGAGCAGATTAAACTGTCATGCCACACTGTGAACAGTCGACCTCGGCGGCTTGATCAATGTCGTCCAGGCAGAAGATAATAAACTGGTTAGGGCTCTCCCCCATGGCTTTAATTGAACAAGTGCATGTCACACATACGTCCATCTAGGCAGAGAGCCTGCTGGGCATTGGATGTTTTGGATGTGGAGATACAGTCTCCTGGTAAAGTAAGTTAATCGAGAAGCTTACAGGCTTCAAGACGCTCTAACCCTATCAAGGCTTCTCAACATGGACACTGGACGTGTGCGGGGTAACGATTTTTGAGTGGGGAATGTGGTTGTCTTTCGATTTGTAGAGCATTTTTCGTGCTCTATTTTGACATTTCATCGGAGTGGTTTTATGTGCTAAAATATATTTTTCAAGAACCTTAGGCCCTTCAATTTATCAGTTAACTATGGTTGACTCCTGGTGCTATTGGAATCTGTGTGTCTAAGGGCTATCCCCCACATTCTGTCCAGGTCCTCACTACAAACAGGTGGCAAGCTACACTTCTCAGAGCAGGACACTGTAGCTTCTCCCACAGCAACCATGTTCTCAATTATCAATGATATTGTACTAACAAAAGGGACGTATCAAGTAAAGTCTCAGCGCTAAATGAAGCCACAAACAACACATTCTGTTGCAGTTGTTTAGCCTACAATTATTCAGAAAAATACAACTTTGCTACTGTTACCTGGGGTTGACAGAAGATTATTCTAGACGTTTCTTTCCTTAACGTTTCTCTGAGAAAATAGCCTTTTCTGAAGACACTGGGTTGAAACATCATTGATTTAGAGAGATTCTGCAGGAGTCCCAACTGGACATTGACAAGTGTTCCCTCCACTCCCACAACCCTGTAGCAGTGAATGAAAAACCTCTTACACCTGCCTTATTCAGTGGTTCTCCAAACCTTTCTGAGCCCTATCCACTATTCATGATCCTGGGGAGAAGATTGTCTGACCTTTTCGTTAAAATGTTAGGGCAAATTAGTTGTCAAAGTTGCCAGACGTGGCTGCCATGCTAAAGCATCACACCCTGCGGGTGTTCCCTATGACAGCCTACCTGCCTTCTAACCTTTGAGCTACACGGGGGAAAAAGAACCTAACTCCGAGTTAGTGGTTCAGTTCTCTTCCCGCTGACATTATGTCTCAATGACTCAGCGTTGTTACTTGAAGATTTCAGCCCCTGGTTATGAATGTAGAACACAGTGAGAAAGGCAGTGGGCTGAACATAACGATACCCAAAGAGACCCAGCATTATGTCTAACGTGTAAGACGATGTGGCAGATAGGCAGCACTTGCAATGAACACAAGTGTTTGGGAAAAATAGATAGAAATACTCGATGCGTGCTTCTCTGCTGTTCAAATCTCTTATTAAGGATAACGTTTGAGATGGGGGTTTATTCGGTGCAACAGGACCCAGTCCTAATTAGGTAGCCATCCATATTAGGAAACCATTTTTGCTAATTTAGTTCATTTGTCGACTCCCTGTGAGTTATCCCCCCCCCCCCCCCCCCACACACACACTTTTCACCTACTTCCTTCCCTGAATAACTAGTGGGTTTTTAACAAGGCCCAAATCTCAGCAAACTTTTATTGTGGAGTAAACAGTAATCGGGTGGTGAACAACCAGCCCCTAGAGTGCCTGACTTCATTACCTTACGTAATGGCTTTTAAAATAAATACTATGGCATTCCCTCAATGAGCATTAGTTATTCCTGCTTAGTAATCAGGTAGGGGTGTGTGTGTGTGTGTGTGTCCCACCACCAGATCAGCTTTTTCAGACCCCCACAATGGGGGGGTGGGGGTGGGGGTGGGGTGGGGTGTTGTGCTCTGATGAACAATTTAGGTCATTTTCAGCAAGATATTCAAAATCAAGTCTTTTTAGTCCTGCAAAAAAAATCAAACTGAACATGTGACAGCATTCTGAAGTATTGCACTTTGTGTGAGATAATATTACTAGAGAGACACCACACCCCTCTCTTTCTCTCTCTGTGAATGTTTAATGTAAAGGCATAGCTAAGAGGCCAGCCAGGCAGTTCTGCTGAATGTCCAGTATACCCAATATCCTCTAACTGTATCAGCCTTGAGATGACACATATTCCCACAGTATAATTCAGAGCTAATACTGTTTCTCTGACTTTCCCACCTCTTGCTCATGTGGCCTCCCTCTGACCTTGAGGCTTCCTTTTGATGAGGAGAGATCAAAGAAGAATCAAGGGTTACTGACTTTGGAAGTCTCTTGAACGTAAGATACTGTAGTACAAAGTTAACACCAGGCTTTTTGAACCCCGGGTTCAGACGTAGCCTTCCGTAGTTTGGCTGTCCCCCCCGCATGCTAAGTTTTAGAGTTGAGTAATTGAATTTCGCACGTTGGCCTGTTTGGGTAGCCAAATAACCCTTTAACGTTCTTAGAGTGTACAAATACATTTGTCTGACCAGAACCCCAACCTGTACAGTATGGGGGAACCATTAGCCTATTCATTATTTCTCAGTGATTATAATGTAGATAATGCCCATGTATTAACCACTTAAAGCTAGCCGTCGGTCACCCATTACTGGTTGCACTCTCACCCTCTCAATACACAGCCTGAGTCACACAGAGCAGTGGATTCAAATAGGAGAGCCAGAGTAGTTAAAGTACATTCATCATGTCCTCTTCCTTGCCATCTCTCAGGCTATTAGGTCTCCCTTTTCCTTATTTCTCCCTCCCTCTTTCTCTTTCTCTTTCCCCCTGCCTCTCTCTCCCTCCCTCTATCTCTGGCTAAGTTCAACATTGACTGTCGGCTAATTAAGGGCTATGATCAAGAGGATCAGCAGCCATTCCATCCATATTTGATGAGCTCTCTCTCTCTCTCTCTCTCTCTCTCTCTCTCTCCGATTTACACACAATGGGGGGTGGTTGTAATCAGCATTTTGGAAATGCAGGCAAATAATTATTTACTCAGATAATGGCAGTGTTTATGCAGGCGACGCATGGGCTTGATATTTTTTTCATATGATAAAATGCGACACTGATTAGGTAATGACATGGTTGGGTGGCTGTCAGATATGTCCCAGATATGTTGACGTGTCATAGAGTCAGTCTGCTCATACAGTATTATCAGTATAATTTACAATACACCCAAATGAACATGACCTTACCTCTGCAGCCTATGAAACACCCTGACCTGTGAAAACATTTTTATTATGATCATTTTTGTAAAACTTGTACCCGTAGGCTGCCACTCAAAAGAAAGAACAAAACGGTAAGAAATACATAGCGTTTAATAATAAATAAACAGGAGAGGTGCCTTCACCCCCAACCTCCCATCCCATTCCCCCAACCACACCCAGCCAACATGTCTACATACATACATACATACATACATACATACATACATACATACATACATACATACATACATACATACATACATACATACATACATACATACATACATACATACATACATACAGTGGGGCAATTGTGCAAGTTCTCCCACTTAAAAACATGAGAGAGTCCTGTAATTTTCATCATAGGTACACTTCAACTATGACAGACAAAATAAGAAAAGAAATCCAGAAAATCACATTGTAGGATTTTTTATGAATTTATTTGCAAATTATGGTGGAGAACTTGCACAATTGGTGGCTGACTAAATACTTTTTGCCCCACTGTACATACATACATACATACATACATACATACATACATACATACATACATACATACAGTTGAAGTCGGAAGTTTACATACACCTTAGCCAAATACATTTAAACTCAGTTTTTCACGATTCCTGACATTTAATCTGAGTAAACATTCCCTGTCTTAGATCAGTTAGGATCTCCACTTTATTTTAAGAATGTGACATGTCAGAATAATAGAAGAGAGGTTTGATTTATTTCAGCTTTTATTTCTTTCATCACATTCACATTCCATCAATTTCAGAAGTTTAAATACACTCAATTATTATTTGGTAGCATTGCCTTTAAATTGTTTAACTTGGGTCAAATTTTTTATGTAGCCTTCCACAAGCTTCCCACAATAAGTTGGGTGAATTTTGGCCACTTCCTCCTGACAGAGCTGGTGCAACTGAGTCAGGTTTGTAGGCCTCCTTGCACACATATGCTTTTTCAGTTCTGCCCACATTTTTTCTATAGGATTGAGGTCAGGGCTTTGTGATGGCCACTCCAGTACCTTGCCTTTTGTTGTCCTTAAGCCATTTTGCCACAACTTTGGAAGTAAGCTTGGGGTCGTTTTCCATTTGGAAGACCCATTTGCAACCAAGCTTTAACTTGCTGACTGATGTCTCGAGATGTTGCTTCAATATATCCACATAATTGTCCATCCTCATGATGCCAGCTATTTTGTGAAGTGCACCAGTCCCTACTGCGGCAAAGCACCCCACAACATGATGCTGCCACTCCCGTGCTTCACAGTTGGGAGGGTGTTCTTCGGCTTACAAGCCTCCCCCTTTTTCTTCCAAACATAACGATGGTCATTATGGCCAAACAGTTCTATTTTTGTTTCCTCCAGCATCTTCACAAGGTCCTTTGCTGTTGTTTTGGGATTGATTTGCACTTTTCGCACCAAAGTGTGTTCACCTCTATGAGACAGAACGCGTCTCCCTTCCTGCTATTTTTTTTTGCGGTATGGTGTTTGGAAATTGCTCTCCGATGAACCAGACTTATGGAGGTCTACAATTGTAGTCCCATGGTGTTTATACTTGCATGCTATTTTTTTGTACAGATGAACGTGGTACCTTCAGGTGTTTGGAAATTGCTCTCAATGATGAACCAGACTTATGGAGGTCTACAATTGTATTTCTGAGGTCTTGGCTGATTTCTTTTAAAAATTTTCCCATGATGTCAAGCAAAGAGGCACTGAGTTTGAAGGTAGGCCTTGAAATACATCTACAGGTACGCCTCCAATTGACTAAATTGCTCCTACCCTCTACTTTTTTTCTAGAATATTTGTTAAAATCGCGCAACATTTTGAACATTTTTATTTAAAAATCGCCCTAATGCAATTGACTCAAATGATGTCAATTAGCCTATCAGAAACGTCTAAAGCCATGACATCATTTTCTGGAATATTCTAAGCTGTTTAAAGGCACAGTCAACTTGGTGTATGTAAACGTCTGACCCACTGGAATCATGATACAATTAATTATAAGTGAAATAATCTGTCTGTAAATAATTGTTAGAAAAATTACTTGTGTCATGCACAAAGTATATGTCCTAACTGACTTGCCAAAACTATAGTTTGTTAACAAGAAATTTGTGGAGTGGTTAAAAAATGAGTTTTAATGACTGTAACCTAAGTGTATGGTACCTTCCGACTTCAACTGTATATGTGATGTGAGGTGATTGCCATCTAAGAGGCAACATATTTTTTTGCGGTAGTGCTGTCTGCCGGCAGTAATTATCTCTGATTGATTGAGAGATTCAAGGAGCTATCATCATTAACTAACATAATAGATGCAAAACATTGAATATTTATATTCATGCAGTTCAAAATTCAATTTGTAACTTTGCCTCAGAAGTGTTAACTGCAGGGCACTCCCACATCATATGGAAGAATGTGCCTTCCTGATTTAGGAGACACGGTGAACAGTTGGGAGTTGGAGCCATTCTCATCGTAAAACGTTTCCTTAGTGTTAAATACAGGCTGTGAACAAACTTGTATAAATTGATGGTTCGGATTATGGGATGCCATGCTCATACTTGTTCATATTCTGTTGCCGTTAAAGGGTTGTTCAGATTCAATTAGATCTGTGCACCATACTGTTTTTATGACTAACTCAGAATATGAGCTTTCCAGAAGTTGTTTATATATTACAGAGATCAGTCCTTTCGGGAGCCCAGATAATGTTTTTATGACTAACTCAGAATATGAGCTTTCCAGAAGTTGTTTATATATTACAGAGATCAGTCCTTTCGGGAGCCCAGATAATGTTTTTATAAATCCTATAATTTGGATGGCTGACCTAAGTTGTACATATAGAAAAAAGGGTTTGACTTTCAAATCTTGGAATGTTCCCAAACCATTACTGTCCATGATATTGGCAAGGGTATGGAGTCAAGATTTGGACCATTGGGGGAGATCGAAAGACATTATTGTGAAATACTGTTATATGGGCATGCCATTTTGATTCCCAGTTGCATTGTTTTTCAAATCCCAATAGCCAGGGGGAGACAAGGGAAGCATTTAACTATGGAAATTCAGCTGTGGCAACATACAGCGCCTTCAGAAAGTTTACACTGCCTGTTGTTACAGCCTGCATTTCAAATGGATTACATTGAGATGTTGTGTCACTGGCCTACACAACACAAAAACCCATAATGTCAAAGTGGAATCATGTTTTAGAAATGTTTACAAATAGAATTTCAAAAATGAAACGCTGAAATGTCTTTAATCATTAAGTATTCAACCCCTTTGTTATGGCAAGCCTAAATAAAACATATAAAAACAAGTGCTTAACAAGGTTTACATAATGAGTTGCATGGACAATAATAGCATTTAACATGATTTTTGAATGACTACAGTACCTCATATCTGTACCCCACACATGCAATTATCTGTAAGGTCCATCAGGTGAGCAGTGAACTTCAAACACAGATTCAACCACAAAGACCAGGGAGGTTTTCCAATGTTTCGCAAAGAACGGCACCTATTGGCAGATTGGCAAACATAACAAAAAGCAGACATTGAATATCCCTTTGAGCATGGTGAAGTTATTCATTACACTGTGGATGGTGTATCAGTATACAGTGCCTTGCAAAAGTATTCATCCCCCTTGGAGTTTTTCCTATTTTGTTGTATTACAACCTGTAATTTAAGTAGATTTTTATTTTCGATTTCATGTAATAGTCATACACAAAATAGTCCAAATTGGTGAAGTGAAACAAAAAAAATTACTTATTTAAAAAAAATCTAAAATGGAAAAGTGGTGCGTGGATATGTATTCACCCCCTTTGCTATGAAGGTCTTAAAAAAGATCTGGTGCAACCAATTACCTCCAGAAGTCACATAATTAGTTAAATAAAGTCCACCTGTGTGCAAGCTAAGTATCACATGATCTGTCACATGATCTCAGTATATACACGCCTATTCTGAAAGGCCCCAGAATCTGCAACACCACTAAGCAAGGGGCACCACCAAGCAAGCAACACCATGAAGACCAAGTAGCTCTCCAAACAGGTCAAGGACAAAGTTGTGGAGAAGTACAGATCAGGGATGTGTTATAAAAAAATATCAGAAACTTTGAACCTCCCACAGAGCACCAATAATCCATTATTCAAAATTGGAAAGAATTTGGCACCACAACAAACCTGCCAAGCGAGGGCCGCACACCAAAACTCACGGACCAGGCAAGGAGGGCATTAATCAGAGAGGCAACAAATATAACCCTGAAGGAGAAGCAAAGCTCCACAGCAGAGATTGGAGTATCTGTCCATAGGACCACTTTAAGCCGTACAATCCACAGAGCTGGGCGTTACGGAAGTGTGGCCAGAAAAAAAGCTTTTGTTAACAACACTGTCATATCAGATTTTCAAAATATGCTTTTCAACCATAGCTACACAAGCATTTGTGTAAGAGTATTGATAGCTAGCATAGCATTAAGCCTAGCATTCAGCAGGCAACATTTTCACAAAAACAAGAAAAGCATTCAAATAAAATCATTTACCTTTGAAGAACTTCGGATGTTTTCAATGAGGAGACTCTCAGTTAGATAGCAAATGTTCATTTTTTCCAAAAAGATTATTTGTGTAGGAGAAATCGCTCCGTTTTGTTCATCACGTTTAGCTAAGAAAGAAATCCGAAAATGCAGTCTCTACAATGCCAAACTTTTTACCAAATTAACTCCACAATATCGACAGAAACATGGCAAACGTTGTTTAGAATCAATCCTCAAGGTGTTTTTCACATATATATTCGATGATAAATCATTCGTGGCAGTTGGGTTTCTCCTCGAAGCAATCGAAAAATACACGCAGCTGGAGATTACGCAATAATTGCAACGGAGGACACCAAGCGGCCACCTGGTAGATGTAGTCTCTTAAGGTCAATCTTCCAATGATTTGCCTACAAATACGTCACAATGCTGTCGCCACCTTGGGGAAACGACAGAAAGTCTAAACTCATTCGTGACCCATACACAGCCATATAAGGAGACATTGGAACACAGTGCATTCAAAATCTGGGGCACTTCCTGTATGAAATTTCATCTTGTTTCGCATGTAGCATTAGTTCTGTGGCACTCACAGACAATATCTTTGCAGTTTTGGAAACGTCAGAGTGTTTTCTTTCCAAATCTGTCAATTATATGCATAGTCGAGCATCTTTTCGTGACAAAATATCTTGTTTAAAATGGGAACGTTTTTTTATCCATAAATTAAAAGAGCGCCACCTATATCCAAGAAGTTAAAGAAAAAAATAAGCAAACATGTTTGGTCTTCGCCAAAAGGCATTTGGGAGACTCCCCAAACATATTGAAGAAGGTACTCTGATGAGATGAGACTAAAATTTAATTTTTTGGCCATCAAGGAAAATGCTATATCTGGTATAGATTTTTCATAGATTTGAGACAGGGACGGAGGTTCACCTTCCAGCAGGACAATAACCCTAAGCATACTGCTAAATCAACACTTGAGTGAGTTAAGGGGAAACATGTAAATGTCTTGGAATGGCCTAGTCAAAGCCCAGACATCAATCCAATTGAGAATTTGTGGTATGGCTTAAAGATTGATGTACACCATCGGAATCCATCGAACTTGAAGGAGCTGGAGCAGTTTTGCCTTGAGGAATGGGCAACAATCCCAGTGGCTAGATGTGCTAAGCTTATAGAGACATACCCCAAGAGACTTGCAGCTGTAATTGCTGCAAAAGGTGGCAAGGGGGGTGAATAGTGATGCACGCTCAAGTTTTCTGTTTCTTTGTCTTATTTCTTGTTTGTTACACAATAAAAAATATTTTGCATCTTCAAAGTGGTAGGCATGTTGTGTAAATCAAATGATACAAACCCCCCAAAAATACATTTTATTTCCAGGTTGTAAGGCAACAAAATAGGAAAAATGCTAAGGGGGGTGAATACTTTCGCAAGCCACTGTACCCAGTCACTACAAAGATACAAGTGTCCTTCATAACTCAGTTTCCATAGAGGAAGGAAACCTCTCAGGGATTTCACCATGAGGCCAATGGTGACTTTGAAACAGATACAGAGTTTTTAATGGCTGTGATAGAAACCTGATGATGGATCAACATAATTGTAGTTATTTCACAATAATAACCTAAAAGACAGAGTGAAAAGAAGGAAGTTTGCAATAAGGCACTAAAGTAAGAAATTAACTTCAATTCCTGAATACAAAGAGTTATGTTTGGGGCAAATCCAACGCATCACTGAGTACCACTTATCATATTTTTCTAGCATGGTGACGGCTGCATCATGTTATGGGTATGCTTGTCATCAGCAAGGACTAATTCGTTTTTGTTGATTAAAACAAATGGAACGGAGCTAATCATAGGCAAAATCCTAGAGGAAAACCTGTTTCTGTCTGCCTTCCAACAGACACTGGGAGACAAATCCACCTTTCTGCAGGACAAGAACCTAAAACACAAGGGCAGATCTACACTGGAGTTACTTACCAAGACGATGTGGAATGTTCCTCAGTGGCCTAGTTACAGTTTTGACATAAATCAGCTTGAAAATCTATGACAAGATTTTAAAATGGCTGTCTAGCAATGATCAACAACCAATTTGACAGTGCTTGAAGTATATTTATGCAAATATTGTACAATCCTGGGGTGCAAAGCGCTTAAAAACTTTCCCAGACAGACTCACAGCTGTAATTGCTGCCAGAGGTTATTCTAACATTTATTGACTCAGCGGTGTGAATAACTATGTACAGTAAATTAGATATTTCTGTATTTCATTTTCGATAAATTAGACACATTTTCTAAAAACATGTTTTCACTTTGTTATTGTGTTTAGATGAGTGAGAGGGGAAAAAATAATTCAATCCATTTTGAATTTAGGCTGTAACACAACAAAATGTGGAATAAGTCAAGTGGCATGAATTATTTTTGAAGGCACTGTATTCAATTTAACAGTATATATTTGGCCAGTTAAAGCAACGGGGATATTCGTCCATCTACTGAGTGATCTGGGTTACCTTGATTTACTTAAAGGTAATTGGAAACAGGTTAATAACCTTATCGTTTAACTGTACATACAATGTAATATAATAAGGCAGACGCCTTCAACCAACACAAGGTTGTCTGGAGTAGACTGGCTTGAATAGCTATTCTCCTTATTTCACCCTGTAAACCTGCAATTTTTATTTTTATTTTTACGAGCCAGACCCCATTTCTGGAGGGCAAAGGCATGTTAAAAGGAATGTGGATCCACAAATGAGATCGCCTGAATGGGGTATTATGGAGAGGGCATAGGTGGAATTGTTGCATCTGGCAACCACCTTTACAAATGGCATTTAAAGATTAGCAGCATAGACATTGAAATGGCATCTGGAATTAGATGACGGAATGCACTGGTGTCACATTGAAATATAATAGATATTTGAGAAATGGACAGAGTTTATTTTTTTATACCAATGTGGCAAATTTGAAATGGGCTCTTGGAGCACCTTCTGGAATTGCCTGATTTGAGCCATTGCTCCGCCTACATACTTTAATCTCGCAACGAGAAACATTGTTATTTTGAACAAAAGTAAACGGAACAAAAACGTTAATCAATATACACTACTGTTCAAAAGATTGGTCACTTAGAAATGTCCTAGTTTTTTAAAAGAAAAACCCTTTTTTTCTGTCCATTTAAAATAACATCAAATTGATCAGAAAAACAGTGTAGACATTGTTAATGTTGTAAATGACTGACTTGTAGCTGGAAATGGCTGATTTATTGTAATGGAATGTCTATGTAGGCGTACAGTGGCCCATTATCAGCAACCGTCACTCCTGTGTTCCAATGGCACGTTGTGTTAGCTAATCTAAGTTTATCATTTTAAAAGGGTAATTGATCATTAGAAAACCCTTTTGCAATTATGTTAGTACAGCTGAAAATGGTTGTTCTGATTAAAGAAGTAATAAAACTGGCCTTCTTTAGACTAGTTGAGTATCTGGAGCATCAGCATTTGTGGCGTCGATTACAGCCTCAAAATGGCTAGGAAAAAAATTACTTTCTTCCCAAACTCATCAGTCTATTCTTGTTCTGAGAAATGAAGGCTATTCCATGCAAGAATTTGCCAAGTAACTGAAGATCTCGTACAATGCTGTGGACTACTCCCTTCAGAGAACAACGCAAACTATCTATAACCAGAATAGAAAGAGGCGTGGGAGGCCCCGGTGCACAACTGAGTAAGAGGACAAGTATATTAGAGTGTCTAGTCTGGGAAACAGACGGCTCACACGTCCTCAACTGGCAGCTTCATTAAATAGTGCCCGCAAAACACCATTCTCAACGTCAACCGTGAAGAGGCAGAGTTGCAATGAAAAAAACATATCTCAGACTGGACAATAAAAATAAAATATTAAGATGGGCAAAAGAACACAGACACTGGACAGAGAAACTCTACCTAGAAGGCCAGCATCCCGGAGTCGCTTCTCCACTGTTGATGGTGAGACTGGTTTTTGTGGGTACTATTTATTGAAGCTGCCAGTTGAGGACTTGTGAGACATCTGTTTCTCAAATTAGACACTAATGTACTTGTCCTCTTGCTCAGTTGTGCACCGGGGGCTCCCACTCCTCTTTCTATTCTGGTTAGAGACAGTTTGCGTTGTTCTGTGAAGGGAGTAGTACAGTACGCAACGTTGTACGAGATCTTCAGTTTCTTGGCAATTTCTCGCATGGAATAGCCTTCATTTCACAGAACAAGAATAGACTGAAGAGTTTCAGAAGAAAGTTATTTGTTTCTGGCCATTTTGAGCCTGTAATCGAACCCATAAATGCTGATGCTCCAGATACTCAAATAGTCTAAAGAAGGCCAGTTTTATTGCTTCTTTAATCTGCACCAAATTTTTAAGCTGTGCTAACATAATTGCAAACGGGTTTTCTAATGATCAATTAGCCTTTTAAAATTATAAACTTGGACTAGCTAACACAATGTACCATTGGAACACAGGAGTGATGGTTGCTGATAATGGGCCTCTGTACGCCTATGTAGATGTTCCATTAAAAATCAGCCGTTTCCGGCTACAATAGTCATTTACAAAATGAACAATGTCTACACTGTATTTCTGATCAATGTGATGCTATTTTTTAATGGACAAAAAAAAATATATATTTAAAAAACAAGGACATTTCTAAGTGACCCCAAACTTTTGAACGGTAGTCTGCACTACCGGCACAGAGGGAGTTTTTCTAAATTTGAATTTGGCTTACCCAATTTGACTCTATTCCCTTGTTTTGACAATCGTGCCACAACTGGGACCAATGCCCAGTGCTCACAAAAGTCTGACGAAATGAAATCCCTGCAAATGCAAGGCATTGCAATGGGATGATCAAACACACATGATGCAACCAACACGTGTCACAAATCAATTCCAAACAAGATTCGATAACTGCACAAAATACAGTTGGAACTTGTGTGGGGCCTATTCTGAGTTGGACAACACTGTCTATACTCATGTGATCTTAATTAATAACCGCCTTTTAGCCTCTGTCACCCCTCTCTGTCCTCCTCTACTATGTCGTTATTGTGTTTGTCCCCCTGCTGTCCCTTCTCTCTCCATGGCCCATCTCTGAGGAGGCTGAAGCAGCTCTGATAGATGTAGCTGGCCCCTGTGAGTGACACACACACACACACACACACACACACACACACACACACACACACACACACACACACACACACACACACACACACACAGGGACCTGTATTTTAAGTGGTATTCAAGTAATCACTCATAGGATGTGTGACTGCAGAACCATGATCTGGGTCTGTTTACCTTTGCAATGAACCAATATTGTTCACATTACCAAGACCTGAACTGACACACACACACACACACACACACACACACACACACACACACACACACACACACACACACACACACACACACACACACACACACACACAGGGACCTGTATTTTAAGTGGTATTCAAGTAATCACTCATAGGATGTGTGACTGCAGAACCATGATCTGGGTCTGTTTACCTTTGCAATGAACCAATATTGTTCACATTACCAAGACCTGAACTGACTACCCTGCCAGAGTCCACAAACAATCACACATAATCCCAACACAAGATTACAATCAAATTGGTTTCAGAGACCCATCTCCTTTTAGATGTATAAAATGTGTCTCACCCTGCTAACTACCTAAGACACCTTCCGTTTAAATTGTGAACAGTTTATCGGCACATTCATTTCCCCAAGCAAGCTTGGATCCGCAGATATGCAGATACAAACGATAAATATGCACATATTTATCTACAGTAAACACGGCCTCTCTGGAAAAACTGTTACCCTTTTGACGTTTATAGCCTTCGCACAGCTTTGCTGCTCTTGCCAGCACAGCATGAATGGAATTAAAAGCTCACTTTTATGCTTATTGCAATCTGTCTTACTTCAGTGGAGAAAAGAGAGCCGGCGACAGGTGGTGGTTTTTAATGCTGAAGGGAATCCAAAATGGCCATCAGGATGTGAACTTGTTTGTTTACAAGTTGTTGTGTATAAGCCTTACTTGGCCAGGTGTCAGGGGCTTATGAGCCAGACTGAGGACTTTGGCTCTTTAGACTAGAGGCTGGTTTAATAGGAACAGACATAATAGGGGCTAAGTTTAGATCGAAAGCGTGCTCCTAGCTAGGTCAGGATGGACCCACCTGTCTTTTTCCAGTGAACTACATTGATCTCTGTTCTCTGGAAACATTGATCTCCAGTTCGAAAATAACAAAAGTACTGAATGCTCCGTTTATAGGGAAGAGTACCAGTTTACTGCCATTGCCCAGTTCTCTCTCACTATTTCACAATCAACTATCTGTGATCAGACTAACCATAGTTGATAGCTTTGTTGTTGGTGTGAGCCAAACACGTCAGTGCTGTGTTTTACTTGCAACGTTTTTCCGGTAGAATTGGTAACGTTTCCTTTCAGCCACAATCTTATAGACAAAGAGATAGCAGTACTTTATGTTCATCCTACAAATAGTGTACAAAGGACACTTAAAAACATGCATATTATGTGGCTAACAAGTGGTAGCAGTTAGCAGTAGATGGCTAACATCGTAATTCATGTTACTTTACAGTTGGTTCTTACAGGCCCTAGACAAAACTAAAATAAATGCCATATTTGCTTTAATAAGATAACAACAGAAGCTAGCTGGCAGAAGGTCTTTACCAGCCATTAGTCTATTAAACACAACCCCTGAGGAGACCAATCTACTTGCTATTTGCTGACCTCGTGCTCTTTCTTGTGGACAGAAGAGAAGCGTAACACTTGTTACGGATATTTATCTGCGTAATTGTGGTTTCCAGACAGTGAGCGGCCGTAGTCCCACAGTGTTTCATGGCTACTAGGTGCTGTGATCAGCTCTCTGCTGTGGGAAAACTGGTCGAATCCAGAAAGAATCCATTTGATGTTATCTGCAGGTGAATAATCAGATAAGTGGCTATGTTGCGCAGGTGTTGTACTACATACCTTGTTTTTTCTTTCTTCACTGCTCTTATGCCGTCCATTAACATTTCAGGTGGCCTCAGTATCTAATCCAAAAAGAGAGATGCCTTTCTGAATTATGAATCAACCAAGTGGGAGATATCATGCCGGAGAGTGGCATTTTCTGTGCAACACGTACGTCAGAGTGGATTATTTTGACTTGGCGTTGAGGATTGTTTGCGGCTTACATGTACATCCACACATGCCGCATGGATGTACACACACACACACGCATACTCTCACATGCGCACACATGTACAGTACACAAGCAGAACCCTACACCCGCATGCAATCACTCATCCACAGACACACAGCCACACACAACCAGGCTCACAATTTGCAGTTGTGGTGTCTTCTCGTGAAAGCATTTAAAGCTATACTTTTTAAAAGGTAGGGCAGAAAACACTTTGGGGGATTATCTTGCTCTCCCTCGACTCCCTCCATTTCCCTCGCTCTCTGTCTCCATAGGCCCTCACACTCTTTCTCTCCCTCAGCATTTCTCACCCAGCCTTTCAACTCTCTCTCCCACATATAATTACTGCCATTATGCTTCATTACTGCAGTCTTAGGGCTGTTTGGATGGGGTGTGTTGGACGGTTTCCACCCTGTTACACACTACTTTGCTTGCCACAGCTCTTTAGCTACCTGAAGAGAGCTACTGTACTCTACAGTGGGAGGGATTGTATTTTAGAAGCATTCATTGTCATAGGCTTACGTCATTACAACCTGAATGCAATGCATTTTGAAAACAAACTCTTGCATCCAAAGTTTACGTTTTCGAAAGGGTAGGAAATGGTTGAGACAAAAAAAGAATCCCATTCAGAAATCGCGTTCACATTCTAGCCGCACTACAAGACTGTCCTGGATTTACCCCAGACTGCCGGTTACAGTGTTTGATTTAATATGGGTCTTTTAGTGTGTTTGTTTTTCAAAGGATAAATCTATACAATCTTTTCTCCAGTGCATGGCTATGGCCTTTCCCTGACAAAATGATCACTGGAGCACTGCAGAGTAATTAGCACGTGTAGGTGATCATTAGGAAATCAATTGATCAGTTGATAATGATAATGGTGACGGAATCCTCTGGGGTTGCTGGCTGATTCGCTGGATCCAGATTAAAATGACCAGGCTCTGCTTCTGCTCGTTGCACATTTACAGAACCAGTTTCTGTTAGGCCTACCGTGGATGTCTCATGCAAGTCCAAATGTCGTATTGCAAGTAGCGCTAACCACGCTAACCGCTACGACATTACTCCTCCCCCCCATGTTTGTGAGTGTTAAAACTCTGAAATGTGTGTGTTTTTTGTAACTCTTTTTAATTTGTATTTTCTTCAGTTACAGTGTAAACAATGCTTGAAATACAGCACATTGCACATGTGATTTTATACATTCAATATATGATGGGAACATGCTTTTTGAATGAGGTCGGAATGTACAATATATGCCCATACAAAAATATAAAATGCTTAAGTAATACTTTCATATCAAAACATACATTAGAAACAACAAAGTACACAAAAAACATGGCCAGTCTTCAAAATGAATAGAACAATTATAATAAATAAGGTAGTTAAATGAAATACAAAGTTTAGGTAGGCAGTTTACTGTAGAGACATTGCAGTGTTTCTACATAGGTAAAGAAAGGCTGCAACATTCAGAAGAACCCTGTAGGGTATATTTTATCTTTCCCAATTTACTAAAGTGTAAGACACCTTTAATCCACACAAAATGAGAAGGAGGAGAGGGTGATTTCCACAGAAGTAAGTGGTTTTTACTCAAATGTTTTTGGTATAACCTGAAGCAGCAGAATGTGTCAAAGCAGCCAATGAGGATGACATGCATAAAGATTCTATCTTCAACTATGCTGGAATGATATGTGGGGTATCTGCACGTATCCAGTACTGAATTACACAGAAGTTGGCACCACGATAATAGAACTGGAAATTAGGTAGGGCTATACCCCCTAAGGGTTTAGGCCTTTGCAGGAACACCTTGCGGATCCTTGTTTTTTTAAAATTCCAGATGAAGTCTGAGTTAATACCATTGTGTTTTTGAAAGAAAGATTTGTGAATAAAAATAAGTATACATTGAAAGAGGTAGGAGAATTTAGGAAGGATGTGCATTTTAACCTAATTAATTTGACCAGCTAATGAAAGGGGGAGTAGTGACCATCTTTCAAAAAATCTTTACCCACCAGAGTACTGAGAAGAGTAAAACTAGCCGTAAAAAGGTTATCAAATTTGTCCGTGACATCTACCCCCAAGTGTGTACATGTATCCAGAACGACCCTCTGAAAGGCAATGTGTGTAAAACTCTGACATTTAAACCAGTTGAAAGTTACACTGTTCTCAGAGGTAGCAGTGAGATGTAGATACGTTTTGACATGGCGCACTTAGCATTCAGAAGAGTCATCTCTCCTGTGATTGTAATAAACAATGTAGGTGGTTGACGTCAGGGAGGGAATAGCCCAAATAGAAATGGTGAGGCATCCGTAAATAAGACATCTGCACGCAAGCGGATTCCCTGCTCTCTCCTTTTTTAAACTTGTCTCTCAACTCACACAGACACCTTTTCCTTCTGTCACCCTCTTTTGCTTTCTCTCTCTATCCTCATCTTTACTGTCTCACATTCGCTCTTGCTCTCTATCTTTTCTCTCTTTCCCTCTGTCTCTCTCTCTCTCACTTGGACACCTGATAAATATTTCATGATATTTCTCTGCCCCCACGCAAATAAATGATGCTATAAAAACACAAACAGTTCCCTCCTGGAACTGTGTGTGTGTGTGTGTGTGTGTGTGTGTGTGTGTGTGTGTGTGTGTGTGTGTGTGTGTGTGTGTGTGTGTGTGTGTGTGTGTGTGTGTGTGTGTGTGTGTGTGTGTGTCATCCCCGGAAGATACAGCAGTGAAAGGCAATAACACCAATGGCACTAAGGGCATTGTTTGAGCACATAGGGAGATACAGTTCAATGATTTCACAATAGGTTCTGAGCTCTACATACATGCCAGTGCCTAGACACTGACAATAATGGTTTAAGGATTACATAGGCAGTGCTATATCACGGGGTGACACTTTAAAGCACACGGAGTGTACACGAAAACCACATGGACTCGGCCTCCAACACATCAGACATTCTCCTCTCATCACACCCCTGACCACTAGCCTAAAGCACCGCTGCACATGTAGAAAGAGCTAGTTGACAAGCACAGTAGCAGAATATTCCAGCACGCCGCTAGTTCTACAACCCCTCTTTCCATTGCTATGCCTGGCTGATTTCTGTGTATTGATTTTCATTGAAGGGAAAACAGTGCATTCACAATCTAGATGTAACAGCGAAGGTGAGCACGACCGGCTGCACGAGTAAACAAGTTCCAGGCAGTTTCCCATATTCCTTCTCTTCTCTATCCCTCTGTATCTTAGCCCCCGGGCCACTTGGTGTGAAGCCAACTGGAGAGAATGGCTGTATCTTTAAAATAGGAAGGTGATCTCTGCTAATTCATCATGTGATGGGACTCTACTCAGTCCATGTGCTCATCAAACAAGGAGGAAAGTGGGCTTGGACGTTAGAAATGATGCACCGAGGATTTTGAGTTTTTAAATTGGATTGGGTTTTTGTTGGGCTGCTCAAGATCCCTTTTTTTCTTTCCCTATCTCTCGTTTCCCCCTCCCTTCTTCCTCTCATTTTCCTCTCATTCAAGTGCAAAGCAGAGCTGATGACACTCATTAAATCAGACTCTGAATTTATTTTTACTTCGTTTTTTTCTTCTCGCCGCAGTGATACACCATGACAGCCGCTCGTGCTTTCAGTCTGCCGTTTCGGAATAGTGTCTTTTTTTAATTTATTGGTGTTGACGTAATGAGTAGTAATTCATTTGGTGGGAAAAAAACAGTTTCTCAAGGGCTGCCCAGCTGCGTAGGAAAGTGTGTGACGTCAAGGCGCCACAGAACTTTAGGCTATTTAAGACGCATTTAAGAGCTCTAAAACGCCCAGCGTTTAAATGTGTTCAATTGCTGCAGATTTACAGTTGTTTCTCTCCTCTCCCTCACTCGTCATCCCTCTTACGAAGACCCTTTTGTGAGGCCAGATGCATGGTCAATAGTATTATAGTCACATTTTAAACAAGAGGGACTATGGGAGACGGTTGAGAGCGGAATAGCGCAGTGTGTTCAATGGAAAGTCTCCCTTGCTCAAGATCAAAATCCAATATGTGATCTTTTTGTTATGTTTCATGTACTCATGCTGCCCCAACTGAGAATACAAGATACTATAGAGTTTACACAATGTAGTGTAACATTCCCTGGATTGAACCAGATCTACATTTCTGCTATGACAATCATTATAAGACTGCTTGTTTGTTTGTGTGGATGTGCACGTGTCTGTTGTGGTATATGTGTAGCCTCAAAACATGGTTAAAGCTCTAATTTGGATATAATGGATTGTCAGTTTTATGAATTTAAGAGGGGTTACATTTCTCCAGCCCCATCTCTCAGCTTTTTACCGAAACACCATTTTTTCAACTGCTAATAGGCAGTTGATTAAGGAGGCTGTCCTGAACTTGATACTGATAGAAACATGTCACAGATAACATTACTCAAAGAACATTAGGTTGCTATACACTAAATCAAGGATAGTTGAAATCACAGTATCCAAAAATGTTAGGTTAAATTGAATCTACTGGGACTTAAAACCTCTTAGATGTGCCCTGTTTAAGGGACCTGAGTTGTTCTGGTTCCGGTTAAAACCGCCATTTTTGCTTATAAATCGATCTCTTGACATTGTAGAGCATTGAGCGGTAGCCCTGGTTCCCATGGACACAGTAGTATATTTTGTCCGCCTGTGTGATGTAGGATGTGAAATCTGTTCCACTTGAAGATGGAATGTCCCTCTTCCGACTCTACGTCAACTGCTGGCTGTCAAAGCCACTGACAAAGCACCTGCCTGCAATTCCTACATCGTAGCGCAGCAGGAGAGAGTGGTTTGAGAGATCAATTTAGAGCCATTAATCTAAAATAATTCCTAGATTTTATACTTACTTTCATAGAATGACAACGAGTTCACAAAGCCAAGCTAGAGGTCTGTGTGACGTTCACAGCAGTGGGGGCAGATGTTTTGATCAAGAGAAACCTATGCAAATAGTCTCTAACACTGAACATACAACTATGTTTTTTACAGTTATAAGGAAGATGAAATGTTATAGTTAGTCATTTTATAATTTGTATATACTACAGTGCATTCGGAAAGTGTTCAGACCCCTTCCCTTTTTCCACATTTTGTTACGTTACAGCCTTATTCTAAAATGGATTAAATAAAAACTATCTACACACAATACCCCATAATGACAAAGCAAAAACAGGTTTTTAGACATTTTTGCAAACATATTAAAGATGAAACCCCAAAAATAACATATTTACATAAGTAATCAGACCCTTTGCTATGAGACTCGAACTTGAGCTCAGGTGCATCCTGTTTCCGTTGATCATCCTTGAGATGTTTCTACAACTTGATTCAATTCAATTGATTGGACATGATTTGGAAAGGCACACACCTGTCTATATAAAGTCCCACAGCTGACCGGGGACTTTAATGCAGGTAAACTTAAATCCGTTTTACCTAATTTCTACCAGCATGTCACGTGCAACCAGAGTAAAAAAACTCTTGACCACCTTTACTCCACCCACATACAAAGCTATCCACCGCCCTCCATTTGGCAAATCTGACTATAATTATATCCTCATGATTCCAGCTTACAAGCAAAAACTAAAGCAGGAAGTACCAGTGACTCTCTCAACAGGGAAGTGGTCAGACGGCGCAGATGCTACGTTACAGGACTGTTTTGCTAGCACAGACTGGAATATGTTCCTGGATTCATCCAATGGCATTGAGGAACATATCATCTCAGGCATCGGATTCATCAATACGTTAATGTCGTCCCCACAGTGGCCGTATGTACAAATCCCAACCAGAAGCCATGGATTACAGGCAACATCCGCATCAAGCTAAAGGCTAGAGCTGCCACTTTCAAGAAGGGGGACACTAATCCGGACACTTATAAGAAATCGCGCTATGCCCTCAGACAAACCATCAAACAAGCAAAGCGTCAATATAGGATTAAGATTGAATCCTAATACACCGGCTCTGACACTCGTTGGATGTGGCAGGGCTTGCAAGCTATTACGGACTACAAAGGGAAACCCAGACAAAAGCTGCCCAATGACAAGATCCTACCAGATGAGCTAAATGCCTTTTATGCTTGCTTCGAGGCAAGCAACACTGAAGCATGCACGAGAGCACCAGCTGTTCTGAACGACTGTGCGTTAACGCTATCGGTAGCCGATGTGAGTCCTTTAAACAGGTCAACATTCACAAAGCCACGGGGCCAGACAGATTACCAGGATGTGTACTCAAAGCATGAGTGGACCAACTGGCAAGTGTCTTCACTGACATTTTCAACCTGCGAAGGTAACCTGCCTAAATTACTACCGCCCCATAGCATTCACGTTGGTAGCCATAAAGTGCTTTGAAATGCTGGTCAATGCTCATATCAACAGCATCCTCCTGGATACCCTAGACCCACTCCAATTCAGATACTGCCCCAACAGATCCACAGGTGACACCATCTCAATCGCACTCCACGCTGCCCTTTCCCACCTGGACAAAAGGAACACCTATGTGAGAATGCTGTTCATTGACTACAGCTCAGCGTTCAACACCATAGTGCCCACGAAGCTCATCACTAAGCTAAGGACCCTGGGACTAAACACCTCCCTCTGCAACTGGATCCTGGACTTCCACCCACAGGTAGTAAGAGTAGGCAATAGCACTGGGGCCCCTCAGGGGTGTGTACTTAGTCCTCTCCTGTACTCCCTGTTCACCCATGACTGCGTGGCCAAACACGAATCCAAAACCATTATTAAGTTTGCTGACGACACAACAGTGGTAAGCCTGATCACCGACAACAATGAGACAGCCTATAGGGAGGAGGTCAGAGACCTGACAGTGTGGTGCCAGGACAACATCCTCTCCCTCAATGTGAGCAAGAAAAAGGAGGTGATCGTGGACTACAGGAAAAGGAGGACCAAACAGGCCCCCATTGACATCAACCGGGCTGTAGTGGAGCGGGTTGAGAGTTTCAAGTTCCTTGGTGTCCACATCACCAACTAATTTTCATGGTCCAAACACACTAAAACAGTTGTGAAGAGGGCACAACAACACCTTTTCCCCCTCAGGAGACTGTAAGGAGTTGGCATGGGTCCCCAGATCTTAAAAAAGTTCTACAGCTGCACCATCGAGAGCATCCTGAACGGTTGCATCACTGCCTGGTATGGCAACTGCTCAGCATCTGACCGTAAGGCGCTACAGAGCGTAATGCTCACGGCCCAGTACATCACTGGGGCCAAGCTTCCTGCCATCCAGGACCTATATAATAAGCGGTGTCGGAAGAAAGCCCAAATAATTGTCAATGGACTGTTTTGTCTGCTAACGCACGGCAAGCGATAACAGAACGCCAAGTCTAGGACCAAAAGGCTCCTTAACAGCTTCTACCTCCAAGCCATAAGACTGCTGAACAATTAATCAAATGGCCACCGGACTATTTACATTGACACCTATCCCCCCCTCCATTTGTTTTGTACACTGCTGCTACTCGCTGTTTATTATCTATGCACAGTCACTTCACCCCTAACTACATGTACAAATGACCTCGACTAACCTGTACCCCTGCACATTGACTCGGTACCAGTACCCCCTGTATATAGCCTCATTACTGTTATTTTATTGTGTTACTTTTATATTATATTTTACTTTAGTTTATTTGGTAAATATTTTCTTAACTCTACTTGAACAGCACTGTTGGGTAAGGGCTTGTAAGTAAGATTTTCACAGGAAGGTCTACACTTGTTGTATTCGGCATGTCACAAATAAAGTTTGATTTGATTTGACAGTGCTTGTCACAGCAAATACCAAGCGAAGGAATTGTCCGTAGAGCTCCGAGACAGGATTGTGTCGAGGCACAGATCTGAGGAAGGCTACCAAAAAATGTCTGCAGCATTGACGGTGCCCAAGAACACAGTGGCCTCCATTCTTAAATGGAAGAAGTTTGGAACCACCGAGATTCTTCCTAGAGCTAGCCACCTGGCCAAACTGAGCAAAAGAAGAGAAGAGCCTTGGACAGGGAAGTGACCAAGAACCTGATGGTCACTCTGACAGAGCTCCAGAGATCCTCTGTGGAGATGGGAGAACCTTCCAGAAGGACAACCATCTCTGCAGCACTCTACCAAGCAGGCCTTTGTGGTTTAGTGGTCAGACGGAAGCAACACCTCAGTAAAAGGTACATGACAGCCGATTGAGGTTTGTGAAAAGGCACCTGAAGGACTCTGACCATGAGGAACCAGATTCTCTGGTCTGATGAAGCCAAGATTCGACCTCCTTTGCCTGGATGCCAAGCGTCACGTCTTGAGGAAACCTGGCACCATTCCTACGGTTAAGCATGGTGGTGGTGGTAGCATCATGCTGTGGCGAATGTTTTTCAGTGGCAGGAAGACTAGTCAGGATCGAGGGAAAGATGAACGGAGCAATGAAAAACGGCTCCAGAGCGCACAGGACCTCAGACTGGGGTGAACCGAAACAAACTGAAACGACCCTAAGCACACAACCAATAAAACGGAGGAGTGGCTTCGGGACAAGTCTCTGAATGTCCTTGAGTGGCCCAGCCAGAGCCCGGACTTAAACCTGATCGAAAAGTCTAGAGAGACCTGAAAATAGCTGTGCAGAAACGCTCTCCATCCAACCTGACAGAGCTTGAGAGGATATGCAGAGAAGAAACAGAGAAACTCCCCAAATACAGGTGTTCCAAGCTTGTAGAGTCATACCCAAGAAGACTCAAAGGTTGTAATCGCTGCCAAAGGTGATTCAACAAAGTAGAGTAAAGAGTCTGAATACTTATGTAAATGTAGTATTTCAGTTTTTATTTAAAAAAATGTATTTACAAAAAAGTCTATAAACCTGTTTTTGCTTTGTCATTATGGGGTATTGTGTGTGGATTGATGAGAAAATATATATATTTTTAATCCATTTTAGAGTAGGGCTGTAACGTAACAAAATATGGAAAAATTCAAGGGGTCTGAATACTTTCCGAATGCACTGCATTTAGAAAGCCTATTTCAAGGTTTATTCATACAGTGTTGTTGAATAGGAAGTGCATCGTATAAAAAAAACATCATATTTTCATATTTGTACTGTGTACTTGAGCTTGTGTCATCAAAAGTGACTACACCTCAGGAATGTGTAACTATTTTTACCAGAAAGGTGAGATTGTAACCTTTCTTTGAGTATGTAGCATTACTAGTTTGTTTTTTATGGTACTCTCATGATAAATAATTACTTTCGGGGATTACGTAGGTTCCATTTTAGATTACATGTGGTTACATTTAACAATCAAGAGAGTGATATGCTCCCTGGAGTTAATGTTGATAACTGGAGTTCATTGGGACAAATTACTTTTAACTCCATAAGCGTAAACAGAGAGAGGGAGTTAAAACTATGCAGCTTTTCACATATATGGGAGGGGCCTGATTGTTATATTTCCCAGCATGCTCTGTTGCAGGTTGATTTAAAAACAAAAAATGTGTTTCAATATCTATGTTTTGCACGTACTCTTGTTTTAAAAAAAAAAAAAAATCTTATTCTCCACAAAGATTAGAAACTTACATTTTTCTAATGTAATCCAATCTGTAAGTGGTTGGATTTATAGCAACCATTAGTAAGAGTTCCAGTTTACATCGTGTAGGTAATCTTCCTGTAGTCAACTGTTTCCTTCCTGTAGTCAACTGTTTCCTTCCTGTAGTCAACTGTTTCCTTCCTGTAGTCAACTGTTTCCTTCCTGTAGTCAACTGTTTCCTTCCTGTAGTCAACTGTTTCCTTCCTGTAGTCAACTGTTTCCTTCCTGTAGTCAACTGTTTCCTTCATGTAGTCAACTGTTTCTTCCCTACGCTGACAGGCATTCTAAACGCATGTTGTGATTGATATTAAAGCATTGTATATCTTCCTGCAGGTTGGTCCAATCTCTGTTTAAAGCATCACATAGCAAACCACAACAATGTGACGCATTGAGAAATATTCAAATAAGGCTTTACACCCAACTCAAAGAAAGTAGAGAAATGTACTCTTCTGAGGTTGATCAAAACAACACTGAAAATAGTAAAATGGCAATTGGAGTTCAATTTAAGCAACTCTCTAAGAGTTGGATATTTACTCCATTTAGTGTAATTTTAACTCCAAACATATCAACACCATGACCAGAGTAACTTTAACACAAACTAAATATTGTGTTAAATTTGACTCCATAGGAGATTTTACTGTGTACGATTTGATGTTATTTTCTTCCCAGCTACTGTATTGAATCAGATGGAAAAATGTAGAGTGGGCAGAAGAGGTTACAAGAGAGAACAACAGGCGGAGAGGGAATGTTCTTATTGGCCAGGCCCAGAGAGGGGTGAGCACTGGTGGGCAAGACACTCGACAAGGGCAGGGTGATGGTGGGTGTGGTGGATGTTAGCGATCATGCCTGTTGACGAAGACAACCTGGCAATCGGATGCTTGCGTTAGGCCCTTAATACAGGATTTGTTCTACTCAGGCTTGTATAAACAGTGCTTATCTTATCTGCTGCTCTGTCTGCTCCCCTCCACCACCACCATTTCCTTTACTGAGTGTTGCATTAGGGACACCAATATGGGATTACCCTTTCAGTGTAGTAGAGAATAGGGAGGTCCCTTTGGTGTGTGTGTTTGGGGTGGGGGGAGGCATGTATTTGTGTTCGAGAGACAAAGATAAATAGATATTTGAGTGTAGCTCTCATTCGAAATGATTGAAGCCCTTATGACAAGTTTATGCTGATTTATTACAGGGCTACAAATCAACATAAACAACTTAATTACGACTACCAGGCAGCGGAATTCAAACTCCATAGAAAATGGCTGTACATTAGTGGATCTCCTCTCTCTCGAGCTTCGAACCATGTTTTCTTCTTCTCGTTGTTGTAGTTCCCTGTTTTGCATTTCAGATAGGTTTGATGGAAGTGCCTTTTTGACCGGTCTGAAGGTATAACACACCTATATGACTGAGAGAGGTTGTCATGGAAATGTCCGTCCTGTCCCTTTAGCCGCAAAACAGAAACGTTCTAATCAAGTGAAGCCACTGTGAGCAGGAAGTGAAGTGGCCTTCGCATTAGAGGGAAATTTCATCACACACTACCCTAACATAGCCGGCGTAGAAAGACTGCTGAGCGGAGTCCCCACAAGGGCTGGGCAATGAGGCCAAAGCGTCATATGGTATTTACATTTTTTTTTAGATAATAAAAGTTCGAAATTTGGTTTATGAGTGGTGCGTGACCCCAGGGTGGCAACGCATACACTGTAAGTGATTTCAATGGGTCTTTCTCCATTCTATAGTAAGAATATAATAGTGAGCACTTTGAATACAGTGTTTGACATGAAAACAAATGAAAAATGCCAGGGAGGGTAGGAACCAAAGTTTGACAAGTGTTTCCTAGGAGACCCAATAACATTGAATGTTTTCTCTTAGCTACTTCATGTAGGTAATATATTCATACTTTGTGTATTCCTTTGGTTTAGAAGATGCTGTTGCACACGAAAAAACATTCAGATGTAGGTCTACACCCTCACTGGTGTTATTAGGCTGTATTAGCTAGTAGCGTTTTCTCTGGCTAAGTACATTTATTAGCTAACTAGTGATTAGCATTAGCGATTAACATTAGCGGCTAACAAGATTTAGGCCCAACTTACTAAGAAAAGACAAACTAGCTGTTTGTAGATGTAAGGAACACAAACTAATAATGTAATTATAGAACGCTAGTGGATTTATATTAAGAAGCAAAGTGAAAACAGTATCATTGTCATCAACATTTTTGCATGTGCTGCATTGACCATGCAGAGACTGAATGCAAGTGTGTTGTTGTCGAGGAGGAACAACAAATGCACTCCTTGAGTGACAGGGGGCAGGGCTAGGTCTGTGTGGAATGCAGCATGGAGATAGATGACTCAAGTGGTGAAGTAAACTATGAAAATGGTAGTTACACTCGGCGTATCACATTTAGCAAACCAAACATTCAAATACAGTCATAGAAGGTCAAGTTCAAACCCAAAAACTGTGCATCAATACCGGTAGATCGTAAAATACGCTATACCGCCCAGCCCTAGTTTCCACTTCTGTTTTTCAGAGGAAAATAAAGTTAGGTTGACAATACTGTATCCCTGAAAACCAGAAACATCCACTTTATGCTATAGCCGCTAAGGGTGCGCACACACACACAGACACACACGCGCGCGCACTCTGATCTTTATCCCTCAACAGGTTTTCAAGAGTAAAACCTTTGTGTGCGTGTATATTTGCACCTGTGTGCGACAGATATAGGGGTTATAAATCATTTTCTCAGTGAATGAGAGCATACGTTTTGTGTTTTCCCTGCCTTTTTTCTCTCTGTGAGGAGATATATGGTGATGGCGTATCTCGGCAGTGGAAATTGATGCTAGTCATTATTCTTTATGATGCTGTCCACTTGTCATGGTGTGTCGCCATCTTCACAGACAGTCAGGCTCAGAAAGATCAGACATGCCTTTTTGTTGGACGCTGACAGATAGGAACCATCAGTGTACAGCCATGTAGATGCAGTGCATACTGTATGTATGTTTGAGTAAGTGTTGGTGTGTGTGCAATGTTGTGTGTGTCGTGACATGAAAGTGAGGACACCATTTTGCACTCTCGCATTTGTATTTGTAATTGGTAGGTTTCTTCACTCATCTGACACTCAACAGAGCTGTGTGTGTATCTCAATTATTTCAGCCACACCCATTTCTGACAGATGTATACAATCGAGCACACAGCCATGCCATCTCCATACACAAATATTGGCAGTAGAATGGCCTTCCTGAAGAGCTCAGTGACTTGCAACATGGCACCGTCATAGGATGTCACATTTCTGCCCAGCTACAGCTGTCCAGGTCAACTATAGGTGCTGTTATTGTGAAGTGGAAACATCTAGGAGCAACTACGGCTCAGCCGCGAAGTGGTAGGCCACACAAGCTCACAGAACAGGACCGCTGAAGCGCGTAGTGCGTTATAACCGTCTGTCCTTGGTTGCAGATAGCCCAGAATAATCTGATCAGGGTTGTATTGAAGGTGAGAACACAACCGGTTGACTGTTGAGGCTAGGGTGTACCCGATTTGGTTTGGTTTAAAGGAATATTTACGGTTCTGTGCCCAGATATCTTTAGGGATGCACACAATCACAGCACCAGATCAGGTATTGCTACTCCGTGCTTATACAGGTTCAGGAGTAATGCTGGGAAAGGTACTTTCTTTTATTCTGGAGCCGCAGAGTGGATTGAGTTGCCTCTGCCCATAAAAACGATGTCCTCTCTGGGCAGTTAAAAGAAAAAAACGGTTTGTCTTCAGTGCCCATTTGAATGTACCTTACAATGTAACTGTAATAATGAGATGTTCTTCTTCTCTCTTTTTATGTTTTATTATCTTGCTGTCATACCGTGTGCAACCATCATGTTTCAAGAGGGCCACAATAGAAATAAGTACCACCCCTTATTGTGTGTTATCATCGATGATTTTACTCATGTGCCTGTATGGCTTTTTCAAGTTTTATGTTTCCTTGTTTTTTTTTAAAGGTAAAATTAATGAACTAAACCTTCCCTACCGAGTTCCAAACTGCTTCTGGAAGCAAAATCAGTATTCCTCTGGAGCTTCCTGAAATAGGTTTCCATGGCCGAGAAGCTGCGCACAAGCCTAAGATCACCATACGCAATGTTGTAAAGCTTGCGCCATTGGACTCTGGAGCAGTGGAAATGCGTTCTCTGGAGTGATGAATCACGTTTCTCCATCTGGCAGTCCGACAAACAAATCTGGGTTTGGTGGATGTCAGCAGAACGCTACATGCCCCAATGCATAGTGCCAACTGTAAAGTATGGTGGAGGAGGTCTGGGGCTGTTTTTTCATGGTTCATGCTAGGCCCCTTAGTTCCAGTGAATGGAAATCTTAACACTACAGCATACAATGACATTCTACACAATTCTGTGCTTCCAACGTTGTGGCAACAGTTTGGGGAAGGCCCTTTCCTCTTTCAGCATGTCAATGCCCCCGTGCACAAAGCGAGGTCCATACAAAAATGGTTTGTCGAGATCAGTGTGGAAGATATTGTCTGGCCTGCACAGAGCCCTCACCTCAACCCCATCGAACACCTATGGGATGAATTGGAATGCCGACTGTGAGCCAGGCCTAATCGCCCAACTTCAGTAACCAACCTCACTAATGCTCTTGTGGCTGAATGGATTCAAGTCAACGCAGCAATGTTCCATCTATTGGAAAGCCTTCCCAGAAGAGTGGAGGCTGTTATAGCAGCATGGAATGAGATGTTTGACGAGCAGGTGTTGTCATACTTTTGGTCATGTTGTGTATTTCAAAGTAAGTATTCAGAATATTGGAATGTACATATAATGAACAAGAATATAAACTTAACATGGAACAATTTCAACAGTTTTACTGAGATACATTTCATATAAGGAAATCAGTCAATTGATATGAATTCATTTGGCCCTAATCTATGAATTTCACATGACTGGGCAGGGGCACAGCCATGGGTGGGTCTGGGAGGGCATAGGTCCAACCACTGTGGAGCAATTCCCAGCCAATCAGAATGAGTTTTTCTACACAAAAGGGCTTTATTACAGACAGAAATACTCCTCATTTTCATCAGCTGTCCTGGTGGCTGGTCTCAGATGATCCCTCAGGTGAAGAAGCCGGATGTGGAAGTCCTGGGCTAGTGTGGTTACACATGATCTGCGGTTGTGAGGCCGGTTGGACGCATTGCCAAATTCTCTAAAATGTCGTTGGAGATGGCTTATGATAGAGAAATTAACATTACATTCCCTGGAAACAGCTCGGGTGGACATTCCTGCAGTCAGCATGCAAATTGCATGCTCCCTCAAAACATCTGTTACATTGTGTTGTGCACATTTTAGAGTGGCCCTTTATTGTCCCCAGCACAAGGCGCACCTGTGTAATGATCATGCTGTTTAATCAGCTTCTTGATATGCCACACCTGTCAGGTGTGGCATAACAAAGTTGGGCAAAAAAAAAGGGAAATTAGCTTTTTGTGCTTATGGAACATTTCTGGGATCTTTTATTTCAGCTTATGAAACATGGGACTAACAATTTACAGTTCATGTTGCGTTTGTATTTTTTTTATCAGTTTATTTGGAAATACTCAATACACTGACTCAAATACAGTACCAAATGTTAGTGTACTAGTGTATACATACAGTCAATAGTTTCAAATTATTTGAAAATACTTCCAATAGAACTCATTGATTTGGGCCTCATTATTTGAAATACTCAAATACACAGAAAATACGTATTTAAATAATAAATAATCAAATACACGTGTTTTTGAACCCTTGTCTGGTGTGGTGTGGTGTGGCGTAGTGTGATATGTGTGTGTGTATGTGTGTGTGCCAGCCATAAATCTATGTGCTTTGAGAGGATCAGCCCTGCCCACGAATTCCATCATCGGATGCTACCAAATCAAGCCAGCATTAAAATCTCTCTCTCTCACACACATTCAAATAAATGTTAGCTGGTGAGGCTATGAGAGTGGATCTTCCTAGATATTCCCAGAGGGCTTCAGTGGGGGTTGCAGTAGGAGGGTGAGCGTGCAGTGGTCGGGAGGCAGCAGATGATGGCTTCTGGTGTCCCCTCCACTCCGGGGCCCTGCTTTATCTAACCAGGGGGGCTGAACCCAGCACAACTCGCCCCTCTCTCTTGCCTCTCATCTCTGTGACATTTGTCAGGGCTGCGTGATGCCATGAGTGACAGCTTGAAGCTCTTTGGAGTGTGTGAGAGCAGAGAAGGCCTGGCAGAGCGAGATAAGAGAGAAAGACCACACACACACACACAGATACGCAGGCACACACACACACCACACGCGTGGGCACACACAAACACACACACACTCTTACCCAGATACTATATTAAAATCTTTTGCACGCCCACGGTCATTTCTATGTGCATCTATCCAGAGGTAATCTCCAATGCTCCCTGGCACACAAACAAGACTTAGACACACAGACACAGACACACACACACAGACAGACACACATACATACACATGAAACTATATGGGTGATTTGACAGATGTGATGTAAATTGCTGTCCCACCCCCAAAAAAAGTCTCAATCTGGGACATTTACAGTATTTACGTAACGTTCTAATTCAGTCCAAGGCAATAATAAACATATTGTTAAGTGAATATGGTACAAAGTCAATGCTTATACATGTCACGGCAGATTTCCTCCTCTTCCTCTGAAGAGGTGAAACAAGGATCGGACCAATACGCAGCGTGGTAGGTGTCCATGGTTTTTAATAAGAAAAACTAAACATGAACACAAATCCAAAATAATAAAGTGAACTGGCAACGAAACAGTCCCATGTGGCACAAACACTGACACAGGAAACAATCACCCACAAAATACCCAAAGAACATGCCTGCCTAAATATGGTTCCCAATCAGAGACAACGATAAACACCTGCCTCTGATTGAGAACCAATCTAGGCAACCATAGACTTACAAAACACCTAGAATGAACACAACCCCATAAATCTACAAAAAACCCTAGACAGTATGAACACGCTAGATGAGACAAAAACCATACATCACCCATGTCACACCCTGGCCTAACCAAAATAATAAAGAAAACAAAGATAACTAAGGCCAGGGCGTGACAATACAACTATTTATATTGAGAGGTGGCTGTCCCAAACCCTTTAATCACTTAATGTTTGAAAATATTGCAATAAATAATTTTGATAATTCTTTAACACTATTATTTCAATAGAAATGTTCAAACAAATATATGTCAATGTTTGGGCTCTTGAAGGGTTGAAGCCCCCCCCCTCCCCTGGCTGTGCATCTTAATACTCTACACTTTTTTTTCATCTGAAGTGTGCACTACCCACATGTTGGTCCTCTGTAGCTCAGTTAGTAGAGCATGGAGCATGTAACTTTAAACTGGATGGCGATGCCCGTGCTTTCACAGAATCCGTAATGGCACAGATGCAGAGATGAGACCTATATCTATCCATGGTGTAAATTGTTTCGGTTGTGACCATTTTGGTTCTAACATATTCATTCATTCATATTCATTAATTCAGACAGATGTACATCCCAGCAAACATATATTTTTGTCCCAGTACTGTACTTTACATATTTCTTGATATATTAGATGTTCGGTAGCAAAACTTCTTAAAAATATATGAACATTTACCAACTTGTTCACTCATTTTCTACAAAATGTTTGCAGACAGACTACTCACCATGTGGCCATAATGTTGAGGAGTGCAATTCCATTACCTGGTGATATTTGTAGGGTTGTGGCTTAATTATGGCACATTCATTCTACAGTTTTTTAAAGTGTGTGTTTTGGTAGTGACGTCAAAAGTAGGACTGCATTTTTCAGAAAAATATGTTTAAAAATGAATACTAATTATATCAGTATCTTTCTATGTAATAATAGAGTCTGGTTTGAAAAGTTTAGGAGTCGGGGACACCCACCTCACAATATAAAGAGCTGCATTGAACAAGGAATTTGTACTATATGGAATTTTACAATATGTTTGTTATTGCCTTGGATTGAATGAGAACATATCATAATGTAAATAAATGTCCTAAATTGGAGACTTAGGGTGGGTTGCACCAACATAGATTAACTCTTAAACTGGGTTAAATCATGGTTTATCTATTAACCTTGTTGCACCAAATGTTAAACCTAGTTTTAAATTAATCCTAGTTAAATTAAGCCTCTAATCTAAATTTAGTTTTCACTTTAAACCTAGATTCATTTTAAGCCTGTTAAACATTTTTAAATATACATTCAGATTGGATGTTAAGGTGGTTTAACTGATAAAAGGGCAGCATAACTACTGTGGAGAGAGCAAAACGACAGTTTCACCATGTTGGTGCAACTCACCCAAAGTGGCAGCATATCTACTGTAAAGAGTTCCTCGTGGAATAATTAGAGACAGGCTTAATCCTGTTGAGTTTTATGATCATTAACTCATTATTAGTAGGCTATTTACGTGCTCATTTTGTACAACAATTGAATTGGAGTTCATGATATGCCCAGCCTTGGTACGAATGATGATGTTATGCAACATGCTGTAACGGGCCTGATAACGGTAAGATTGTAGTGAAGTAGTATTAACGTTAGTTTTAACATGCATTATAGGCCTTGTTATTTATGCTTACTAAATATTGGTGGTTCAAGTTCTCCATCGTCATCATAGGGATGGTGGAGAGGAGCAAACTGCTGTGGAATCATCTCAAATATCTTCTGGGTGATAAGATCAATTCCTTCGGACGGAAGCCCCCCTCCGGCTCCAGTCTGAAATAGACCCCGCCTCTCCCCTGCCGCATCTTTTTTGGCTTTGGCTTTCAATATTTTTCCAGTATGCTTTCATTCGATTTGTGTCCCTCTTCTCTTAAATCTGTGTCGATCCATTACATTTGTTGCATAAAATGGCTAAGGTGTTTTACTTCTTTTTGACAGTCGTGTTGTCTGTCTTTTTATCCTCCAGTACGGTACTAAATTCCTCCATCGGCTCCGACAAGAGTTTATTTTCATTAGCGGAGAAAATTGAACTTCTCCAACATGCCATGATCAGGTGGCTCGCGGACAAATAGTAAATGGATAAGTAAGGTTAATTAATGACAATAATAAATTATATTGTATGCTAGCTAGCTGGGTTTATAAACTAGCTAGCTACAGTAGCTAATGCTAGCTAACAAATTGGTTTTCTGTTTAGTAACATGACTGGCAAATAGTGGTTAGAGCGTTGGACTAGTAACCGGAAGGTTGCAAGTTCAAACCCCCGAGCTGACAAGGTACAAATCTGTCGTTCTGCCCCTGAACAGGCAGTTAACCCACTGTTCCTAGGCCGTCATTGAAAATAAGATTGTGTTCTTAACTGACTTGCCTAGTTAAATAAAGGTAAAATTTTAAAAAATGACAAATTTTATTTCAAATCAGCCAAGTACCTCATGTATCACGAAGTACCTCATGTATTTGGTGTAATATGTCACTAATCATAGTTTAAAACCGCTAATCATAGATTTACTGATCCAGATTTAAGATTTAGTGGCGCAACACATCTCTGATTTAATTATAAACCTAGATTTACAAAACCTAGATTAGCACCTATCCCAGATTAATTAAAACCATGTTGGTGCAACCCACCCTTACAGTGCCTTCAGAAAATATTTATACCCCTTGACGTATTCTTGCAAACGTATTGAAAATGAAATACAGAAATGATTCACACCCCTGAGTCAATACTCTGTAGAAGCACCTTTGTCAGCGCTTACAGTTATGAATCTTTCTGGGTAAGTCTCTAAGAGCTTTCCACACATGGATTGAGCAACATTTGCCCATTATTCTTTTCAAAATTCTTCAAGCTCTGTAGCCTAGTAGTTAGAGGTAGCCTAGTGGTAAGAGCATTGGACTAGTAACCGAAAGGTTGCAAGATCAAATCCCTGAGCTGATTTGTTCACTGTTCCTAGGCTGTCATTGAAAATAAGAATTTGTTCTTAACTGACTTGAATAGTAAAATAAACATTTAAAAATTCTATGTCTTCTTGGTAAGCAACTCCAGTGTAGATTTGGCCTCGTGTTTTAGGTTATTGTTCTCCTGAAAGGTGAATTCATCTCCTAGTGTCTGGTGCTTTCCTCTCCGACTTTGCCTGTATTTAGCTCCATTCAGTTTCATTTATATCTTGAAAAACTGTCCAGTCCATAACAAGTTTAAGAATATTTTGAAGATAAATACACTCTCACAACCCATGAGAGGACAAGAGTACTTACAGCTAAATAGAGTACTAATGGTCAATAGGCAATTGTGAATGGAAATAGTTGGTTTTCAGTTCAACAGCTGTTTAGAATCTGTGGAATGTCAGTCCTGCACTCAGAGCTATGTGTGCCATGTTTTCATTGGTCTGTACATTGGAGCAGGATACTTGTTATTTGGCCATTGGCCCAGTTGTACTGCAAGGACTTCTGATTGGTCAACCCCAGGCTAGGGTGGGGGGTTATAAATGGCATCCGGTTTCTTTGTTCTATGGAGAACAACTGAGGACAGGTGAGACTGAACATCTACCTCCCAGCATAACATCTATGATTTGTCCTTCTCAAATGAATCTATTTTTTCTCCCCCTGATTTGCTTTGGGGTCTGTGTTATTGAAGAATAACATCAACTGCTAACACAAGCATACCCATAACATGATGCAGCCACCAATATTGCTTGGAAATATGGAGAGTGGTACTCAGTAATGTGTTATATTGGATTTTCCCTAAATATAACACTTTGTATTCAGACAAAAAGTGAATTACTTTGCCACATTTTCAACAGTGTTACTTTAGTTACTTGTTACAAACAGGATGCATGTTTTGGAAGATTATTTTTTTCTGTACAGGCCTCCTTTACACTGTCTCAATTAGGTTAGTATTGTGTAGTAACTACAATATTATTTATCCATCCCCAGTTTCCTCGTATCACAACCATTAAACTCAGTAACTGTTTTAAAAGTCAACTAAGTTAGGAAGTTAGGAAGGACACCTGTATCTTAGTAGTGACTGGGTGTATTGATACACCATCCACAGTGTAATGAATAACTTCACCATGCTCAAAGGGATATTCAATGTCTGCTTTTTGTTATGTTTGCCAATCTGCCAATAGGTGCACTTTTTTGTGAAGCATTGGAAAACCTCCCTGGTCTTTGTGGTTGAATCTGTGTTTGAAATTCACTGCTCGACTGGGACCTTACAGATAATTGTATGTGTGGGGTACAGAGATGAGGCAGTTATTCAAAATCATTAAAAAAAACTGTTAATGCACACAGAGTCCATGCAATTTATTTTGTTTAAGCACATTTTTACTTCTGGAACGATTTAAGGCGTGGCATAACAAAGGGGTTGAATACTTATTGATGCAAAATATTTCCTCTTTTTGGGATATTGTGTGTAGGCCAGTGACAAAAACATCTCAATGTAATCCATTTTAAATTCAGGCTCTAACACAACACAATGGGGGAAAAGTAAATGGGTGTGGGTGTCAAATGGGCACCAAAATCCGGGGTGTGAACTACATTTCTATTCAAGCGTTGATTGACATGGGGAAGCCAATAGTATTGGAGAAAAGTTGGAAAAAAATGCCCCTCTGATGCTGTACGTTAAATTGTGATGTAATGTACAGCACACATAATGCAACTCACTCTGTGTCGTACAGCCTCTCTCCACCAGGTGTAGCGCTTCACTCGCAGATTAAAAACAAGAAAGGGACAGGGACAGGGTAAGGGGTAAGGGGGATACCTAGTCAAATGTAAAACTGAATGCATACATTTTTTGTGTCATCACTGCAAGCCATTGTGACTCTCAAAAGCCGTGACAGCCTTTATTTACTTCTGAAGATAACTTTAGCACCGCCTTAATAACCAGATTCAAATTCGACACAACCTTTCAAATAGGGATGTAATAACACATTATTTAAACTCTTTATAGTGTTTTATTTTCTATCACAGAGTAGGTTTCGCTTTCTGCTATTGTCAGTTAGCTAGCCAACTAAATGTTAGCCCGTAAAGTTAGCTAGGTGGGTAGCTACAAGCTAACAAGAGTGTAACATTAGCTGTATGGACAGATCGTTCTCCGGCACAACTCAATGTTGACAATATCTTCCACAGAGCACAGCTAGCTAGCTAAGTAAAGTTCATAAATACACATGCAGAGATCATCCGTTCACCCACACTGCGTCTCACAAAGATACGTGGTTGGAACCAAAAATCTACCATTTGGACTCCAGCTCGAAGTAGAAATTTCCACCGGTCTAATGTCTATTGCTCATGTTTCTTGGCCCAATCAAGTCTCTTCTTATTATTGGTGTCGTTTTGTAGTGGTTTCTTTGTAGCAATTCGACCATGAAGGCCTGATTCACACAGTCTCCTCGGAACAGTTGATGTTGAGATGTGTCTGTTACTTGAACTCTGAAGCATTTTTTTGGGCTGCAATTTATGAGGCTGGTAACTAATGAACTTATCCTCTGCAGCAGAGGTAACTCTGGGTCTTCCTTTCCTGTGGCAGTCCTCATGAGAGCCAGTTTCATTATTGTGCTTAATGGTTTTTGCAACTGCACTTGAAGAAACTTTCAAACTTCTTGAAATTGTCAGTATTGACTGACCTTCATGTCGTTTCTCTTTCCTTATTTGAGCTGTTCTTGCCATAATACGGACTTGATCTTTTACCAAATAGTGCTATCTTCTGTATACCACCCCTACCTTGTCACAACACAACTGTTTGGCTCAAATGCATTAATAAGTAATTCCACAAATGAACTTTTAAGAAGGAACACCTGTTAATTGAAATGCATTCCAGGTTACTACCTCATGAAGCTGATTGAGAGAATGCCAAGAGTGTGCAAAAAATCTCAAATGTAAAATATATTTTGATTTGTGTAACACTTTTTTGGTTAATAAATGATTCCATGTGTGTTATTTCATAGTTTTGATGAGGGGCACTTTTTCTACAATGTAGATTAATAGTAAAAAATAAATAAAAACCCTTGAATGAGTAGGTGTTCTAAAATGTTTTGACTGGTAGTGTAGATAAAGAGCCTCATTGCCAAAATCCTGAAGTAACGATTGAACTTCTTTGGGAACGTGGGGCAGTATTGAGTAGCTTGGATGAATAAGGTGCCCAGAGTAAACTGCCTGTTACTCAGGCTCAGAAGATAGAATATGCATATAATTAGTAGATATGGATAGAAAACACTCTGAAGTTTCTAAAACTTTTGAATAAAGTCTGTGAGTATAACAGAACTGATTTGACAGGCGAAACCCCGAGCACAATCCATCCAGGGCATTTTTGTTTTAGGTCAATCTGTTTTCCATTGGTTTTCTATGGCGAGCCCATTTGAATATAAATATGCTTGCAGTTCCTATAGCTTCCACTAGATGTCAACAGTCTTTAGAAATTGGTTGATGTTTTTCTTTTGAGAAATGAAGAATTAGCCCTGTTATTTTCCTGTCACTCCAGGTGCATTCTAATGTTTTGGTGCGCACGACCTGGAACGTGCTTCACTTTGTTTCCGTCCTGTATTGAATGCAGTTTATCCCGTCTTAAATTTGATCAATTATTTATGTAAAAAAAAAAAACTAAAGTTGTATTAGGAAAGTTGTTTGAAATATTTGGACAAAGATTACAGGTCATTTCTGAGATATTTTGTAGTCATGTAGTGCGAGTTGGAACTGGTGTTTTTCTGGATCAAACGCGCAAAATAAATGGACATTTTGGATATATATAATGACGGAATTAATCGAACAAAAGGACCATTTAACATATTCTACAAATTGCAATTTGTAGCATGCCATTCGAAATGTAAATGGTCATGTATCATACAAAATGGATGATGGACATCCACCAATTAATACACACCATACGAAACATAACATATCATACTAATTGGAGTGTTGGTTGTGCTTATTTTCCATTCAAATGTGTCTCTTCAAAGAGCATTGTTGAGTGGCAATGGGCAGGGACTGTGTCTACTATGGAGGAAAGAACAGTGGCGACTGGAGAGAACAACTTTCAACAACAAAGAATACGTCATTGCCCCTCATCCGTCAGATGCACTCCACCCCTCCGGTACATCTCAGGGACACACTGCTCAATGGCAGCGTGGCAGATTGGGTTCTTTCAAATGCAGACACCGGCTGATTTAACGGAGTGTCTGGCACTCCCTATGCACTTGTTTATCTTCTGGTCCCACTGGAACATCCACCACCTCGGCTGAGCGATATCAGAGAAGACCACCGTTGTCCCTGGAAACAGTCGGGTGACCACCTCTAAATGCGTGCATCTGCAGCACCAGTGCGGTTCCCTTGGTGTATCCCAAGTCCTTTTCATCAAGGTGGATGACTAGGATGTCAAGGGGAGAAGTAGCACAGGCCCTCTGCTGGTGCAGAACACTGAGCAGTTTGCATCACTTCATGCTTCCCCCCGAGCCACCTCATGTGACAGTCAGTAATGTATGTAAATAGCTAACGGATAGGCTACATGTTGATTATTTGTGTATTTTCCAGGAGCTTGCTCGATTGTCTTGTATAAAGAGATGAGGATTCTTTTTTTTAATACAGTTTACTCGATATTAGCTTAAATGGGTTTCTGTTTTTTTTGCTTAAATGGGTTTCTGTCTTTTTATAGGCTGTTTGAGAAGGTTTGAATCCTGATTAACCTGCATGTATATTGGTTTGAAGAACAGTTGACCAACATACTGCAACTATAGTAGTAGCTCAAAGCTGTGTGCTGGAAAACCTTGGTAGAGCATGGAGTAGGGTGGAGTAGGCATTGTGGTGCTCATGTGAATTTCTTCATTCAGCTCCACATCAATGCTAACTTCTCACTTAAAACACATTTTTTTGCTTTTAATAAAACATGCACACCCTGTCTAGTGAAGGAATTAAAGCATTTTCACACCAGCAGCCTTGAGCTAGCAAGCAAAACTCATCCATATGTACACACACACACACACACACACACACACACGCACACACACACACACACACACACACACACACACACACACACACACACACACACACGCACACGCACACGCACACGCACACGCACACACACACACACAACGGAGTTAGCCCAGCTTGCTACAGTTCCTCTGGGACAGAGGCAGATGGCAGCTGTTAAAAAACACAAGTCCCCAAACCTGGGTGCCGAGCCTGAAGAGAGCCCATTGATCATAGAAATGAAGTGGAGATGACATTGATCATTCTTCCACCTCCGCGTGCCTCCCACAGCTCGCATCACACATGCAAAGAAGCAAGAGACACTTAAGGCCTCACAGAGAAAGGCATTATAGGACGCCATTGTGACAATTCCTCAAATCTGCTTGCTTGTCCAAACAGAGAGCACATACACAGCATGACATTTTCCTTTTTATGATTTGTGATCATTGGATGCATCATGTAGTCACACTGATTTAAAACATGGTCACATTTTCCCCACATGTTTTGTATGCTGCGGAATGGGAAGTTTGGGAATACAATGAAAGGTTCATTTAACAACGTATTTTTGATGTTGGATTTTTTTCTCCCATTGTGACCCTAATTATGTGTAACTGATAGTGATGGAATACCCAGAAACACATATCGATTCCTACTCTCTTCAATCCTCTTCAGACCCAGATCCCTTTAGTGTATATCAATATTTTTCGCAATAGATTCTAGCTCTTGCTACAGAGTAATTAGTCATAATTACTGGCTTTTTATATTAGGATTGATTTGAAACAGATAACCATAGACTGGACTGTCTGAAACAAACTCATCTCTCAAAATCCGCCTTAAACTTTAATATTATCCTTCAACATTGATAATCAATGACTGAATCCCAAATGGCACCCTATTCCCTTGATGTGCCATACCTTTGACCAGGGTCCATAGGGCTCTGATCAAAATTAGGGTAATAGGTAGAGAATAGTGTGTCATTTGGGACAAAACCAGTATCTCTCACAATCACACCTGAATCTTATCCCGTGTAGACACACAATGGTAGCACTTCATTTCACGGTACACACAATTAACAAGTATTTACTAAGCAATTACACGGTGGCTCAATTTAACACTGGTAAGACTGTGTAGACACACAATCATCCGTGTTAGCCCTGAACTTCTCATGTGTGAAATTCCCCCCGTATGGAATGGAAACAGCGAGCAGACTTGCCTAGTGGTGATGCATTACCTTGTGCTTTGATTGTAAAGGAAACCCTCTCTACCCCCATCTACCACCAGCCCCCAGGGGTTGGATCCATTGCCAGAGGATTGTTGCTGTAGCCCTGGACAAACACAACTGATTCAATTCATTGAAAGGTTGATGATTAGCTGACAAGTTGAATCAGGTGTGCTTGTCTGGGGCTACAATACAAATGTGTACTGGAGGACTGGAGTTGGGAACTACTGTCGTAGAGAACACAGTTTCCAGTTTAAATGTTCACTTCTCCCCTGTTCAGATAAAGCTCTTTCTTTGGTATAAGGAGGGTCGGATAATTGCATATAATTGGATTTAGCAGGTCGCTGACCTTGTGGTCGTCTGACTATCCTGTCCTGACAGGCTGGGGAAAGAGAACGTGTGTGTGCACGTTTTCCTTTGTCTGCATGCGTGTGTGTGTGTGTGTGTGTGTGTGTGTGTGTGTGTGTGTGTGTGTGTGTGTGTGTGTGTGTGTGAGAGGCAGAGGTTAGTGGTTTGGGGTGAGTCAATCATCCAACCTGGGCATATTACAGTACCATGCTCTGATCGCTGTTGCTCTGGGGTCACAAGTTCAGCACTGAATCCTTTACCCTGCTCAGCCCACAGACTGCTTATAGACCATGTTAGCTGTTCTCTTATGTATTATCACCTCTTATCTCTATTCCCTCAATTGAAGCGTTTAACTAGAATTCCTACTAGCCATTAGATGTGTGTGTGAAGTCAGGCCAAAATGGATGGAAAGGAGGGTAGACGGGATTCCTGAAAGATAAAGATCGACCCACGTCCTTTGCAACTTGAGGTGACATTCATTATACTCTAACCCAACAACTCTGTGATGATGCCATGTCAATCTTTCAGCGGACTGTTGCTCCTTGAAATGAGATCAGGACAGAAGGGTTTGCCACCCCATGTATGATCTAAGGCCAGCAGTATGTGTCTTATGTGTATTCTATCCCTGTCTTCCTCGAGCTTAGTAAACAGGTGTGACACCCCACACACAGAGAGACAAAGCCAGAGTGCAGGGCCTTCTCCCACTCTGTGCCACTAATCCAGTTTCCCTACAGCTCCTTTGGAACGAGCTGATCTGGCAGCGACTGACTCCCGCGCCTCGTCACGGAATGGCCACCCCACCACAGTCATGTATTGAGGTGGTGTGCCAAGAGCTGGTGACACAGGAAGAGCCATGTTCCTCTGATCTGGTGCCAGCAACCACAGCAAGGTGGATGTGGGGGGAGGGGGTGGGTCAGGATGGAAACCAGGGGAGGACACAATCAAAGGCACAAAAGCGAAAAGCCACAAATGTCACCGCACTTCAAACACACCCTTGACGGATGCTTCCTTTGGAAATAAGTGAGAAAAACAAAAATAGTGTTCAGGAGCAGATTGTACACTTTTTTCTCAAGGCTTCATGGTGGGGGTTTATGACAGCATGGCAGATCCATAGATGAAATTGTGACAGATGGCTCCATTGGACTAGCTAAACCCCTACCTGATTTAAAAGTCCCTTAGCATGGGAGGGATTTCCAAAAGCATTGTGTGTGTGTGTGTGTGTGTGTGTGTGTGTGTGTGTGTGTGTGTGTGTGTGTGTGCATATACTCGTGTGCGTGCTTGTGCGTGTGTACCTGTACGGCCCTCAGCATTGGCAGACCACCCACCCACCCATCAGGTGTGTTAGCCTGAATATGTAGCACCTGTGGTTTACCGCCACACGAAGAATGTGTTATTCTCCAGTGTCCAGGAATAACAATCTGTTTTCCTTGGGAAAGACGGTTAAGGCCAAGTAGAAAAGGCAACACATTTGTTTGTAAATCTGACGTCCAAAATCACAACCAGATACTGGATTGATTACAGTATGAGAAACGAAGAGTGAAGAAGCCATCTAAAGACAGTTTCATACACTTCCAAATCAAGTCAAAATCTAATCAAATCCAACTTTATTTGCCACATGCGCCGAATACAGCAAGTGTAAGACTTCACCGGGAAAAATGCTCACTTACAAGCCCTTAACCAACAGTGCAGTTCAAGAAGAAGAAAATATTTACCAAGTAGGCTGAAATAAAAAGTAATAATAAAAAGTAACACAATAACAATAACGAGGCTATATACAGGGGGCACCGGTACCGAGTCAGCGTGCAGGGGTACAGGCTAGTTGAGGTAATCTGTACATGTAGGTGGCGGCGAAGTGACCATGTAACAATGTGAGACATACAGACATTTGCATAGATTTACATCCGTACCCCCTGGTTAGAAAGGTACAGTACTAACGTCAATGATTGCTAATAGACGGTTGTATCTGTTCCACTTACCTAGGCTTCATCAGTCTCGTTAGCTAGAGAGTGCTTACACTGAAACAATACATGGCTGCCAATGTGAGTTTAATGGAGCTCGGGATTCGTGGCAATATAAAAAGGATTTACCCCCCGAAGGCAATGTTACTGCAGGGAGATTTATGAAAGGGTATGGGTTTATTTAATTGACCTATACATGCCATTTTTGCTCATTTTTCCAGCACCAAAATTAACTGGGTTACAGCATTATCATTTGAATATCACAGCTGAATCAAACCGCTCCTAATATAATTACTGGGTTCTCATATTTCTTTTTATAACCTTTTTTAAAATGCAAATCCTTCTTGACTTTTCAGGGTAGAACTCTATATATTAAGGGGCTAATGTAATAAAAACGCACAATGGTGTATTTAATTGCTTGCTGAGAAAGACAGAGAGAGGGGGAGAGGAGGAGGGAGATCTTGAGAGAGAGAAGGACAAAAAAGAGGGAGGACAAAGGGATAGAGAATATGGGAAGGGAAAGGGGGGAGAGAGAGAGAGAAAGCGCTGAGTAACTTGAAGAGAAACGGTTTGCAGCTGCTACAATATGGCTGTCGTCATGGTAGGAGTAACAGGAGCCTGTTGCCATGCCAACGGCAGGGTGAGGGCGGCAGCATTTCAGCGCACACATCTCCAGCAAGTCCTCAAATCGCCAACCCAGAACACCGGGAACATACCAAGATATACCAATCCCATGAAGTTCAAGTTTGGGTTTTATCCAACATTAGGATGATATTTGGTAGCAATTTATTTGTTTTCCCTCGACTCCAACCCCATTCGATGCGTGGAACGGATGTGGGTGGGGCTAGGTCTGTATAAGTGTGCTAATTTTAAAAACTCACAAAAGCTCCGATGAAGGCCACGAGGCCGATATGTAAAGCTTATTAAAGAGCAGTGATGCTATCAAGAGCAGGGTTCGGGTTCCTTATTTTTTCTCATTTTCTAATTGAAATATCCTTGAAATGTTCTCCCAACCTTCAGTAAAATGTTGTGCACAACGTCTGTAACGACCAGCGCAGAATATTCTCCAAATGTTCTCTTTAGGTTCCAGGTAATGTAATAACACAATTTGAGAGCAACGTTCTGGGAACGTTTTTGCACCATCAGGCGAATGTTTTCTACAAACATTGGATAATCATCACCACATTGACTTTTTCCTCGCTCCCCCCCCCCCACTTTAGCTCGTCATTTTTTGACAGACATTGCTGACACCTCAAGGTGATACTGTGTGTTTCACATGGACAGAAAAAAAATATGAATAAAAGGCTTTAGCAGGGCTTCAGGCCGGGGGTTGAACAAAACGTGTATAACGTACGGCACAGTCCCAGAAAGCAACAATCCCCACTGGCCAGCGCATAGTTAAACACACAGAAGATACGGTTAAGCACGCCTAAGCACCTTTTGTATTCCCTTTGATGTACCTATGTTTACTTCAGGCAGGTAATGGGGATAAGATGTGTATACTGGGTGCACAGCCTGTTCAGGGACGGCAAGAAACCCCACTAGCCCACACCGACACAGTTAAAAACACAACCAATGACAGTTTAATACACCCAATTGTATTCCCTCATATTTACCTATGTTATTTATTCGGAAGCTCTGACTTAGCTTCAGCCATAGATGTTTGTCAGTGGGGCTCTTTTCTCGGGGCCCCATCACACGTGAAATACGGTGCAACCAGCCGCCTGGCACAGACTATTTCACAGCACAGCAGCCCTGCCGCCTTGTACTTGGTGTTGAACATTGTCTAAATATGTGTTTACAAGGTTCAGTGCCATTTAATTTTCTTGTGATCAACTCTTGTCAGTTCCCCCCCCCCCCCCCCCCATTGTTGCTTGTTTTCACTTTAGAGTCATTGTCTGGAGATGTGGCAGATTCCGTGCTTTGCTTTTCCCCCTAGTATTTATTTAGTTTGGATAATTACGGGGTTAGCATTTTGAGATAAGAAGAAGATACAGGGCTTTTAGCTCAGGCATAGAGACTAAAACAAGATGATTCTACTGACTCAAACAGTTTGAGGGAATGATTAGCACAGTGGTGACCAACCGGTCGATCACCAAACATCTCCGTTGGAAAAGCCAACAATAAAGGCTTGGGTTCCTATTATTATAATTTTGTTGTGTGTTCGGCTGTTCGTCCGAGGTGCACTTCATTCAGAAGCCTTGCGCACCGGGTAGGCAAAGTGTTCCCATTTTGAACCATTTAATTTGTCTTAAAAGATAAACTCCGCCAACCCTGGGGGGCAAGGAGATCTGTGGCTAAAACGGGTGTGCCTGCTGTGCTAGCCAATCAGATAGCTCAATTCACCGTTTGGATAGCAAAGTTTGTTACTAGCCTGCTTGATATGTCATAACTTTTAAAACCATGACCAGAGAGAGACTGTCATTCAGCACTGTCAACACGGTTTATATGAAACACTATTACAAAACATAAAATGCGCTTCTCCCTACGTCCACTCATGGTGCAGCTGCAACTAATGAGTAACCAAGGGTGTCGATAGCCCTGCGTTTTTATAATTATTAGCAGCTCGCTGTGTCCATTTTATATTTAGGAATATTTTTTTACATAGGAATAGTTCACTTTCTCAGGTCAAAGGAACAACATGGATTTGTGCGTGAAGCAGATGCGGTGCTACTAGAGTTTCGCCATCAGTCAAACCGGAGGGAAGAAAGGAGAGCGGCAGGCACCGTGAGAGGTGGACCCTCTGCTGCACTATTCCTCCCTACACTAAAACCAATGCCGTGTTCAAAACAACTGGGAACTCGGAAATCTGACTTCCAACATCAGGGCATTCGAGACCAATTGGCTTCCTGAGAAAAACTGGATCCGACTAAGGAAAACATTTTTGAACGGTCATAATCCCAACTCATGACATTACTACCTTGTATGCATCTGTAGGTAGCTAACCAACCAGGTTCCATGTTGGCTAGCTAACATTAGGCTATAACTAGCAAAGCAAAAGGCTCTGAGATACTCATAATGTTACTACACAAATCATACACGTAACTTTAGCTAGTGAGCCAGCCAGCTAACAATAGTTAGCTACCTAATGGTACACTTTAACTTGAAATGAAAACGACTTCATGGCAAAATTAGAAACGTGTAATATCTGAAAATGTAGCTAGCTAGACTATCTTACGAATACATGGATGGATGCTTCTCCCTCTCTCACGGACGCCATGGTTGCCCCGAGTTTGAAGACAATTGTTTTCTCCATCTCCTTAGCTATTACATTCTAATTCCACTGATTTCAAATCTCCGTCCTCCAGAAAGTGGAGAGCAACACTTATGCAGTTCTACTACACAATATATATATTTTTTTTTTCAAAAGCCGCACCAAACAGGATTACCTACACATACTGACCAGCTCAAATAGACAGAAGCACGCTACATGGCAGACCAATCCAAACTCCTCTTTCAGCATGTCCAGGCCACTCATTATCTCAGCGGGAAGTTTGCTGTATTTTTCTGTAAACCAACTAGGCTCGTAATTGTAACAATTGCATTCATAATTACAGATGGCATACATGTTTGTTATTAAGGCACATGAAAGTAAATATGTTCCAGAAGGTATTTCTGCCAAAATTGTATTTTCTTAATCAAAATGCGTTTTATGTTCAAATTGCTCTCATGTGAAGTAGTGACGCGCGACATATGGCTAGTTTCCACAGTTGACAGTGCATGTCATATCAAAAACCAAACCATGAGGTCGAAGGAATTGACCGTAGAGCTTAGAGACCGGATTGTATCGAGGCAAAGATCTGATGAAGTGTACCCAAAAAGTTCTGCAGCATTGAAGGTCCCCAAAAACACAGTGGCCTCCATCATTATTAAATGGAAGAAGTTTGGAACCACCGAGACTCTTCCTAGAATTGGCCGCCCGGCCAAACTGAGCAATCAGGGGAAAAGGACCTTGGTCAGGGAGGTGACCAAGAACCCGATGGTAACTCTGACAGAGCTCCAGAGTTCCTATGTGGAGATGGGAGAACCTTCCAGAAGGAAAACCATCTTTGCAGCACTCCACCAATCAGGCCTTTATGGTAGATTGGCCAGACATAAGCCACTCCTCAGTAAAATGCACATGACAGCCCGCTTGGAGTTTGCCAAAAGGCACCTGAAGGACTCTGACCATGAGAAACCATATTTTCTGGTCTGATGAAACCAAGATTAAAAAACTTTGGCCTGAAGGCCAAGCATTTGAAGGGAACCTGGCACTATCCCTATGCTGAAGCATGGTGGTGGCAGCATCATGCTGTGGGGATGTTTTTCAGAGGCAGCGACTAGTCAAGATCGAGGGAAAGATGAACGAAGCAAAGTACAGAGAGATCCTTGATGAAAATCTGCTCCAGAGCACTTAGGACCTCAAACTGGGGTGAAGGTTCACTTTCCAATAGGACAACGACCCTAAGCACACAGCCAAGAAAACACAGGAATGTCCTTGAGTGGCCCAGCCGGAGCCCAGACTTGAACCCGATCGAACATCTCTGGAGAGACCTGAAAGTACCTGTGCAGCGACAATTCCCATCCAACCAGACAGAGCTTGAGAGGATCTGCAGAAAAGAATTGGAGAACCTCCCCAAATACAGGTGTGCCAAGCTTGTAGCGTCATACCCTAGAAGACTCAAGGCTGTAATAGCTGCCATAGGAGCTTTGACAAAGTACTGACCAAAGGTTCTGAATACTTACAGTATATAAAAGCTATTTTTCAGTTCTAAATGTTATATAAATTAGAAACATTTCTAAAAACCTGTTTTTGCTTTGTCATTATGGGGTATTGTGTGTAGACTTGTGAGGGGAAAAAGCATTGAATAAGTGTTGAATAAGGCTGTAACATAACAAAATGTGGAAAAAGTCAAGGGGTCTGAATAATTTCTGAATGCGCTGTCTGTTGTCATTGTACATTCATATAGTTATCTATAGATGATATAATACATGTAGAGGTATCAGGGGACATGTGTGAGTGTAACAGACAAATAAAAACACGTTATATATAAATATACTGTAGTTTTTGGTATTCTGTCCATGATTCATAACCATGAATAAACCATATGGGTTACTAAATTAATTAGCACCATTGCATGTATTATTAAAAATAAATCAATTCAACACACTATAACACCACAAACTCACTATGCTACACATATGCGTTGTACAGAGTACAGAGAAGGGTCTTAGACTGTGTCCACGCAGAGGCTCTGTGCTAAGGCAACGCATACTGATTGAAGTACACAGGGAATTCCAGGCCTCGTGATAGATACTTTAAGTTAGTGTGCGGTGAATCTGTGCACAATTTACTAACTTTCAACCGATGACTCAACTTTCCGAAGTAGCTCTGATTTTTTGGCGGGCTAATCGTGTTGATCCAACGCGACGAGGTAGATACATTAATATGTCATCGCAGTCAGAGGACATTAGTTTCTCATTATTATGTTCTGATGAGCACCTACCTGCTGTGCTTCACCTCTCAACACGACATGGAGGGAGCCATACAGTGAAACCCCCTCAGTGTGCCGTCACGTTAGCATCAAACGCAAACAGTCGTTAGCATTCATCCAACGAAGGGAATAGAACACACACAGATAGCAGCGAAATACCATTAGTATCAAGAAACACAATGTGCGAGTTGGAAAATGGAAAACCAGTGGATGAAATGATCAAAATGAAACATTAAACATCAGCAAACGTTCAGGGCTGTAGCAGTATTTGCAAAAACATCCCAAAGGACTATTGTTGTTTCCTAATTGATGCGATCTGAGCTTTAGCTTGGAGGCCCAACGGTTTTGTTGGCACGGGTTTATGGCATTTGGAGGCTGCAATAGGCGAAGGCAGGCTAAATCATTTCGGAGGCAGTACAATCATTGAAACATTAATAAAGAATGAGGAGAAGAGGACACAAGGCTGACTTAAAGCACAGTCATTTAGAGCTAAATGAGCCTTGGAAGGGGGTGGCTTATCAAGAGTGGGAGAGAGAGAGAGAGAGAGGCTGTTTTGTCTGGAGCATACAGATTCTGGTGGGCATTCTGTTGCCTAATAGCTCACATGGGATGGGCCCTGGCTTCCTCCTCTTCTCCTCACTGCATCTTGTCTTCACATGTTGGAGTTAAAGGCAATTACAGCTATCATCACCGGAAAAGGCTGAGAGAAAAAGAGGGAGTGAAAGAAAGAAAGCCGCCATATGTGTTGGAACAAGCCCGGGTCTTTCAGATGGGCCTTATGGCCTCGTTTTGTTGTCAAATTTGGAATCATTGGCTCTCCAAAGCGGTCGGGAATGGAAGCGGATGACATTGAGTGTTTCCTATTGGATGTGATGAACCAGTGGAAATGATGATAGGAAAAGGAGGGTGAAAGTGGACGGCAAAAAGCAGAAGTGACGAATAACCTGGAAGGGAGAGTGCCAGTACTCACAGGGATTAATGATTCATTTGACCTCATATAAAGAGGAAATAGAGGGCTTTTTTTGTGTGTGTGGGGGGGGGGGGGGTTCTACAAAAGATGAACTTATGAGTCTTGACAGAGGAGCAAAAAGGGAGGGGAAAAGGAACATCTCCGACACAGGAAACAGCGAACTTGCACTCTACTGTAAGGTGTTTTTGACTCAAGAAGAGGGTCATGTGTTGGATTCCGCAGTACTGAATTCTACGTTAGATCTCCCTTATACATTGGCCATAGATCATGTTTTATACTATATATTAGTAGTGATTTACTGGGATACACAGTTGGTTGTTGTGTTAGCATTTCTTGTGTTTCTGGTATTGGGTCGCTCCACGAACATACCTCTGGAACAATGGGACAAAAACATGTTTTTGGTGGAGGTGAGGGAACCCAGATAGTGGAAAACGGACAGATTAGTATTTTCATCTTGCTGCAAAGTCAATTACTGTCATCATCGGTTTGTGCGAAAAGAGAGAGAACAGTGTGTTGGCCAATGTCGATGTTCAAGTGTATATAGGATGACAATGTTCAGTCGCTGTCAGTCTGAGGCAAATGCTTTAAAGTCAGAAACAAGGATATCATGGTCCATTTAGCCTCTCCGTGAAAGCACTGGCAACAGTCTGAAATGACTGTAGCGTGAGCCATTGTATCACCCTATGCAGGTTCTAATTATTTATGAACTGCTTAATTAAGATGAAAACGGAAGCAGTTCACATCGCCACTCGCTGCCAATCTTCATGAGTATGCAGATAATTCTGTAAACATATTGCAGACAAATTAGCTGTGTGTTTCAATGAACAAAATGTGTGAGACGGGATTTTAATCACTGAGCTATTTATTTTCTGAAAGTGCAGGTAACATGATTTCTTTATGACTTTTTTTTTTTTGTAACCTGGGGAACAGGGAAAAAAACAGACAAGTGTGTGTGCGCACACGTACTTGGATGCGCTATGGAACGGTCTCCATTCAGACAAAACATTTGCATGAAAATCCCTTTGCTTCTCTCTCTCTCTCCGACCTCCCTCGTGTGAGCACTCTCATCGACCCTCTATTGCACCGGTTGGAAATCTTAAACAAAAGTATGTCGTTTCATAATCTTCTCTTTAAACCGTCTAACCTCTCGCGTACGCATCCCATTTCCATTTCCATACAATTCTGTACCCCTGGGTTTTGACGGATGATGACTGCAGCAAGCTGTAGGGACCGGCAGTAAGTGGTAAGTCATCATGAAGATTTAATGCTAGAGCCGCTCAGCTTAAGTGCCTTGCCTAGGGTCAACAGTTCCCTTTGGGATTGCCTGTGAAGCCACAGCACCCTTAACACACACACTGCTAGAAGATAGTAGGAATACAACAATCAAATCAAATGATTGTACAATACGGTATATTGCATAAGTCTAACAAAGCTAGTATAGGTTTCCAAGACAGCATAAAGGAAATGTGTTGGATGTGTTGACTAGAGCTTGGCCCATTGTCTCCAGAGACAATTGTGTCAAGGACCTGCCACAGAGCTGCTAGCTATGTTTATGTGTAGTTTTATGCCAGGGTCACTGCTTAATCCAGGTGAGGTGGTTATTCTACGGCTCATCACTAAAATAGTTTGGAACAATAAACTCACCTACACCTGTCTAACTCTTTAGTCATATCCCAGTTTGCCTATTTGCTTATGGCCTTGCCTAAACCTAGCAACTTGTTTCAAAAAAAATTATATTAGCAAAACATATTCAGTATTATTTGGAACGGCAAGGCAGACCAAATTAAACTGGCCTATTTATATAATGAATTCGGGGGGGGGGGGGACCTCTCACGAAAGGCTTCAGTCATACAAAAGTTATACTTAAATCCGAATGGGTTTGGGAAGAGTTGAGTGGAGCTGAAGGATGGGACCAAAACAAACAAAAGGTAACTTGTAACATGTACTGTATCTGTAAAATGTATATAGGATGTATAAACTGGAAGTAGAAGCCTAAGAGTTGTTGTCCATTAGTTTAGTCCAATTAGGGGAGAAATGGTAGGGTAAATGGAAAATAATAAAGCCAAATATATACAGTTGAAGTCGGAACTTTACATACACCTTAGCCAAATACATGTATACATGTTTCATAAATTTTACCAGGATTTCATAATCCTAGTAAAAATTCCCTGTCTTAAATCAGGTAGGATCACCACTTTTATTTTAAGAATGTGAAATGTAAGAATATTAGTAGAGATAATGATTTATTTAAACTTTTATTTCACATTCCCAGTGGGTCAGAAGTTTACATACACTCAATTAGTATTTGGTAGCATTGCCTTTAAATTGTTTAACTTGGGTCAATCGTTTCGGGTAGCCTTCCACAAGATTCCCACAATAAGTTGGGTGAATTTTGGCCTATTCCTCCTGGGAGAGCTGGTGTAACTGAGTCAGGTTTGTAGGCCTCCTTGTTCGCACACACTTGTTAAGTTCTGCCCACAAATTTTCTATGGGATTGAGGTCAGGGCTTTGTGATGGCCACTCTAATACCTTGACTTTGTTGTCCTTAAGCCATTTTACCACAACTTTGGAAGTATGCTTGGAGTCATTGCCCATTTGCAAGACCCATTTGCGACCAAGCTTTAACTTGACTGATGTCTTGAGGTGTTGCTTCAATATATCCATATAATTGTCCATCCTCATGATGTCATCTGTTTTGTGAAGTGCACCAGGCCCTCCTGCAGCAAAGTACCCCCACAATATGATGCTGCCACCCCCGTGCTTCACGGTTGGGATGGTGTTCTTCGGCTTGAAAGCCTCCCCCTTTTTCCTCCAAACATAATGATGGTCATTATGGCCAAATAGTTATGTATTTTTTCAGAACAGAGGACATTTCTCCAAAAAGTACGATATTTGTCCCGATGTGCAGTTGCAAACCGTAGTCTGGCTTTTTTATGGTGGTTTTGGAGCAGTGGCTTCTTCCTTGCTGAGCAGCCTCTCAGGTTATGTCGATATAGGACTAGTTTTACTGTTGTACAGTCAATTTAGTGTATGTAGGCACTGTCAACTTAGTGTTTGTAAACTTCTGACCCACTGGAATTTTGATACAGTGAATTATAAATGAAATAATCTGTCGGTAAACAATTGTTTGTAGAATTAATTTTGTCATGCACAAAACTATAGTTTGAAATGTGTGGAGTGGTAGAAAAACTAGTTTTTAATGACTCCAACCTAAGTGTATGTAAACTTCCGACTTCAACTGTGTGTGTGTGTATATGTGTATATATATACACACACATACACTACAGTTCAAAAGTTTGTGATCACTTAGAAATGTCCTTGTTTTTGAAAGAAAGGCACATTTTTTTGTCCATTAAAATAACATCAAATTGATCAGAAATACAGTGTAGACATTGTTAATATTGTAAATGACTACTGTAGCTGGAAACGGCAGATTTTTTATGGAATATCTGTTCGTTAATCCAAGTCTATAATTTTAAAAGGCTAATTGATCATTAGAAAACCCTTTTGCAATTATGTTAGCACATATGAAAACTGTTGTGCTGATTAAAGAAGCAGTAAAACTTTAGACTAGCTGAGTATCTGGAGCATCAGCATTTGTGGGTTAGATTACAGGCTCAAAATGGCCAGAAACAAATACCCTTTCTTCTGAAACTTGTCAGTCTATTCTTGTTCTGAGAAATTAAGGCTATTCCATGTGAGACATTTCCAAGAAACTGAAGATCTCGTACAACGCTGCGTACTACTCCCTTCATAGAACAGCGCAAACTGTCTCTAACCAGAATAGAAAGAGGAGTGGGAGGCCCCGGTGCACAACTGAGCAAGAGGACAAGTACATTAGTGTCTAATTTGAGAAACAGACACCTTACAAGTCCTCAACTGGCAGCTTCATTAAATAGTACCCGCAAAACACCAGTCTCATTATCAACAGTGAAGAGGCAACTCTGGGATGTTGGCCTTCTAGGCAGAATTCCTCTCTCCAGTGCCTGTTTTATTTTGTCCATCTTAATCTTTTCTTTTTATTGGCCAGTCTGAGATATGGATTTTTACATTTAAATTCACCTACAGTATGCAATCACATTTACGACGAAAAGAATACAAATAGATGTTAATCTTTTGATGTTTATTACAGCGTCGAAGACGAGGTGAGTCGTTCCTGGAAACCCCTGAACAAAGACGATTGCAATAAATATGAAAGAGATGATTGTGCCGCATGTGGGTTGCCTTGCCATTCATCCAGTCATCAGTGGCATGTTAGAAGGCGAGTCATAGAATCAGCACGGGAGTCTTCTCGAGCTCCCTGTTGTGGCTGTGATCACATGCTAGCAGCTAGCCACAGTGGAACAGTCCGATGAATGATCTATGCCAGTCCTGTTTTTGCATTTAATTTGATGTTGCAGCCTCAGAGTTTTAACACGTGTTTCATCCTCTTTGATAGCCTTTTGATATCATGCACGCCCCACTTGAATAATTAATTATGCTCGCCAAGAGGAGGAGAGCAGCGAGCATCAATCCATCACCATCCCTTGCTCTCGGTCATTCCTATGATACTTTCTCTCTAACCTCGGCTTTCCCCTACTACTGCAAAGTGTTTTAAATTCCATTCGTGTTTCTATAGCTATTACTCGAGCTGTAAAATAAAGCTTGCATTATTCAATGAGACTTATCTCCCAACATATTTTCAACAAATGTTTTTACAAATGTCCGGAGCGTGTTTTTGTGGCCCTTTCGCAGCCACACTAGCATCGTTTCATGATCTAATATAGCTACGATGATTGTTCTGCGAAAGTAAATGTCCCGAGGCATTATAAAGACAGTCCCGAGGCATTATAAAGACAGTGTAAATGTTGCAGTGTAAATGGTACTGGAAACTGTTAGTACGCGGTCTTAAGAAGCACTAACCTATTACTCACATGTTTACTGCACTTTGGCAAAATGTCTTGCTTGGTGATTTCTGTTGCCCTTCACCACTTTGTCTACCAAAACATATGGCATCAATATCAATCTTTTGGAGATAAATTCAACCAAAGCTCCTCACCCAAACAATTGGAGCGATCCTTCCTGCACCACCCGTCATTTCAGGGGCTGTGTGTATGTTAGTGTGACATATGTTGTGGGTGTATGTATAGGGAGGTGGCCATATGCTTGCCGGACCTCTATGGAGGATGGTAGTGGTTTTTTATGCCTTCGCAGCCTCACTGGGGTCTCCACAGCCAACGTTCTCCTCCGTCAGAGTTACGACTATGGTTCCCACTGCTGGACTTGATGGAGGAGAGAACCGACTGATGATGATGACTCTAATCGTTCTCTGTCCACTTCGTGTGTGCTTTACCTCCGTCTTCTGTCCCCCTCCACATCTGTTCCCATGGAAGTGATGGAAGGACCCAGTACACTGTGTGTTGTTCGGGAAACATGGTGCACGAATGACGTCTGACAAGGTCGTTGAAGAGCACACCTGTCGGAGATGGTTATACCGTTCCTGTATTGGCGAGGCTGGGTTACGGTGTCCATTTTAGGACATTCCTACCCCCGATGACATAACCATACCGTTGACGGCCATAGGGTTCAATGTAGATGATGTTCATTGTGGATTTCCTGCAATCATCAAACATGCTAATGTATTCTATGAATGTATTTTTTGGCATCCCCTCACTATTTTTGTCCTCGATTAAAATAATCCATTTTTGGTGGGCTTGTTTACAACCCAGGGCCCTTGATGGAGCGCTGGGTAATTCTGAGTTGCATGCCCAACCGCGGAAATGTTTAGTAGGGATGGCTGGAAGCAGAGTAGGGTAGTGGAGGAGAGGAGAGGAGGATGTGAGGAGGAGAGCAGACGGCAGCTGCAGCTGGCTGATTGAGAGATGGATGTGGAGCGAGGGAGAAAAGAGAAAGAGACAGAGGGAGAGACCGAGAGAGGGAAAGAGAGATTTCACGGCTGCACGTCTCCTCCTAATGACAGAATTATGACCCGTCTCCATCTGTCACTCAATCATCTCCAGCCAATCGCCAGGCCGTCCCTGGTCGGCTCGGATTGCGTCAGGCATTCCCATCTGCACTCAAATCACAATTAAGTACGTAATCGAATTTTCAGATTTCGGGGTAAATTATAAGTCTCAGGCTAAGTTTTTATTTTCCTGATGCTGTCAATGTGTTTAGGGGCAGTAATTCGATTTGTGTATGAAGGTGTATTTCCAATGGAATCGTATGGCTTTCCTATGAGTTGAATTACTGTAGTTATGGTCAGGGCTTATTGTCTGTTTCCTCAGAGAGGCCTTCAATGCCTTTCACATAGGCTGTTTGGCTGGGAGATAGAACTGGGCGATATGGACAAAAATCCATAAATTGCCTGTATTGATACGATAAAGATAATAGAACGATAGATTTGTAATATTAAAGTGTACCACCTTAAATTTATTTTTTATTTTAAACTACTACTACTAGTTTGATGGTTGTAGGCATCATTTGTCTCAATAACAATCACCCATATTATTCATGTATTAAATGTCCTACATCACATTTCTCTGGTATAGGCTACTTATCGTAATGACTGATATCAGCAGAACGCTTGAGATAAGTGATCGGTGCGGTCGGTGTCGATCGTTTTTGGTTTATCGTCCCAGCTTGAGGGAGGCGTGTGAAAGAGAACAGGTGCTCTCTTGATATGTTTGGGGCCAGAACCTCTTTCTCCCTCTCTCTCTCTGTCTGTGTCATATGCTGAAACATGTTGAAGCCTCTTCATATCCTGCTCAGGATCTGGCTCTGTGTTAGTCTGACACCCCTTTTGCCTCTGCCAAGTGAAAACATTTTGTGTGACGTACACACACACACACACACACACACACACACAATGTCTCCCTATGTTATTTTTTAAGTGTTTCAGCCTCTTGTACCTCTCATTATTGAATTGCAGCTTCCTCTCCCATCACGCCTGTGCCTTTCTGTTTCGTGCAAAGATGCAAACGGGGCCAGCTGTGTGGCAAACAGCTGTGCTCCTTACCCCTCGCCACCCCCCTGCTTCCAGCGCTCCTCCTCTCCTCACACTTCAAGATATTTATAATGTTGCCTCTGCTCTAGCGCGCGGTCTTGGAGAGAGGGAGGGAGAGAAGAAGGGAGAGAAAACCCGGGGGGATGAGATGATTTGGTATGCACCATCAGCACAGGCCTGTTTCTTTGGGCTGCCTTATCTGTCTAATGGATTATGGGTAGAGGAACAAAACAGAGAGGGAGGATGATTGGACTCTCTCTATATAGGGGACAGCAGGAATTAGCCCAAATAGATCGATTGAACATGCACTACATTCCTGTGCCTTAATCGCAGTCACTATTAAAAGAGCACAAATAGAGAATGCTGTTGTACTTGGGAGTCACTATATTTACAATCCTGTGTTAGCTATAGGTCTGTTGTAATGTGGGCGCTCAGGGCGATGTTGTTTGACGTTGTAGTTTTTGTGGCGTAACCATTCTATCAATGTTATCTGGATGTAGGATATCTCTTACAAATATCCTACCTGGTGATATGTTCCCTGAAACCAAGATTACCTGAGAGAACAAACCAAAAATGCAATGTTTACCAATGCTGTTGAGATAAATGGCTGTTGACCCCATTGCTATTGTCATCGATCCGGCCCAGAAATGACGTCTTGTTCAAGACAAATGTCATTTGTCAGCAGGGTGCCCTTCTTGACAATACCTTGAGGTTGAAAAACACAGTTGGTACTTCTCAGAATATTCTGTGTGCTTCTCCATTGTTCTTAGACTACCTGAAGGTCGGGCCAATCAAAACGTCCCATTATGTGTACCGCTCAGGTCAGAGAACGCTTTTCTTTGCATGTGTGTTTATTTTATTTAGCTATTCCCATTCCTGGAAATCTGTTGCCTTGCAAACTTGTCATTGTCATAGGTAGAACATATTACATGTTACCCATTTTGTTATCGGACTTGTATACATGTTTTATTTATGGGCAATATATACAGTCGTTTGACTAAAAAAATTGCTATCCAACCATTCACAAGTTAGTGTGGCCAAAGAGTCTCATCAAGGCTCTTTTGTTTTGTGTAATGGTTTTCTGATATCCAGTTGTTTCCAGTTGGTCTGGTCTGACTGCAGTAACTTCGGGATGTACTGTATTGTTGGGAAGTGATGCCGGATTTCCATAGAGTTATTATTGAGTTCTGGTGTAACAGTGTGGTTGACATCATTTGACCCCAGAACTGTGGAGGCCCTTGAAATGATTGGAATTGAATTTGTTTGTCCCCTGATTCCACCAACATTCTACTTGGATGTTTGTCGAGGCTCTATCAGGGCTGTTGTGAACACGGTGTAGTATCTGTGCTGTAAACATTTACTGTATCTGTGTCGGTATATAGAGTCTTCGACTCGGGGCTGTTCCTGTGTTTTACTGCTTATCTTTGACCCTTTCTTTTAGAGACCTTGGATCTCTAAGAGCAGTACAGATTTATACGGTATAGAATTCAGTTGAAGCTTGTCGCTGCCAAACAGTTAATATGTGTGTGTTCCATAAGTACTTCAGAGAAAAAAAAAAGCATTTGTGTGCGCAATGGCCTTCGGGGGTTGCACCAAATAAAATGCTTTTTTTTTCTACCCCCCCACACCTTCACTCAAGAAGTGTTTGCTTATTTTTTCGTTATCCTCTCTCTCTCTCTTTCTCTCTCTCTCTCTCTCTCTCTCTCTCTCTCTCTCTCTCTCTCTCTCTCTCTCACCCTCTCTCTCTCTCTCACCTTTGAGTTGAATCTCTGACATCCGAGTCTGCCCCAGGATGTCTGTCACAAACTGCAGTCCAACGTTGTGACAATGCTTTTTTTCCTCCCGTTGCCTTTTATGACCTTCTTTTTTCCTTTCTTTTCTTTTTTTCTGTTCTTTCCTTCAAGGTCTGGCGCACCTGACGTTAAGCAACCAAGGTATGGGTTCATTCCTTTTTTTGGTTCTTTTTAGAGGAAAAAAAACCCCTCCTCTCTGCCCAATCTCCTCCTCTTCCTCACTCCTCAGTTTTCCTCAACCTCCCTCGTTCCCGACCTCCATTTTTCTTTAACCCGTCTTCCTAGCCCATCTCCCTATCCCTGGCACCCCCCAATTCTCTGACCCTCCTTCCTTCCACACTTCTCTCTGTTTTGGTTGTGCTTCCTGCCATGTCCTTCCTTGTGCTCTCTGTGCCTCCACACTGTCCGTCCCACCCTTGTCCTGTCCTTCTGGCTCACCTGGAACCACCTCTGACCTACGACCTCCCGGGCTGCAGGTAACGCTTTTCTGTTCTCCCTTTTGCTTCGGTTTTCAAAAAGTGTCTGCAGGAAAATGTTGGTCAAGTGAAATGTTAATTGTATGTTTATCCTTCCTACTAATGCAACACGGTTGTTGTTGAATGACACAGAGTTTCCTATCACCACTCTGCTGTCATTCTCATTGTTTGGCACCCTGATCTGTTATGATGAGGTTTTAAGGTTCTTCAGAGACAGATTGCTAGCTTGTTGATATAGCAATGAAATGTATCCCTGGAAAGAATGTTTTGTGAATTATGTATGATGAAAAAACTCTGTCTGAACAGCCATGAGATTGAACTGTGCTGCTATGTACATGTTACGGTCTCCAATGAAACTGCTTTAATGTGCTTCTCTGACTTCACATTTCACCATAGCTTTACTATCAACCAAGACACAAGCAAACACACCTGATCCTAAACTCTATACTTCCATTCCACTACATCCCTCAGAGTGTTTCTCTCTTCACACAGACAACCTACTCTTCACACAGACAACCTTTATGTGCCTGGTTTATCCACACACTGGGTTGCACTGTGGCCTCCTGATGTGAACCACCCAGAAATGGTGGAAGAGGGAAAGTTCATGGGCGAGAGATATAGCCAGGCAGGGATTGTCTGGGGATCGAACTGACCTTTACCAGAAGGGGGAAAACAGTCTCGCTCTTATCGACTCTCATCCCTCTCCCACCTCGACCCCCATCACTGATGCACTGGGATCTGACTAGGATGTCTGAATCACCCTCTCCTGGGCTGCATTTCAAAACTCTTTCCTCGATTCCTTGCATCTTCTCTGAATCACATTTTGATCCAATGCTCTCCTCTCCTCTGACATTTAAGATGGAGACAAGGAGAGAGGATGTGAGGAAATCAAGGAAAGACTTCACCCCTGACCTCTTTAAACACGTACAGGTTCAAACACCTGTGCCAAACGCCTTAAATGTCTCCAACACCTCCATTTATAGACTCCTTAGCTACCTTAAATGTCTCCAACACCTCCCTTTAATTAACTCTACGAGATCGGTGTCCCCCCTGCAGGACGGTTGAGCTAACTGTGATTAGCGTGAGGTTATAAGTAACAAGAACATTTCCCAGGACATAGGCATATGTGGTATGGGCAGAAAGCTTAAATTCTTGTTAATCTAACTGCACTGTCCAATTTACATTAGTTATAGCAGTGAAATAATACTATGCTATTGTTTGAGGAAAGTGCACAGTCATGAACTTTAAAAATGTATCAATTAACCAATTACAAGACCATGGTGCTTGCCTACGGAACTGTGAGGGGAACGGCACCTCAGTACCTCCAGGCTCTGATCAGGCCCTACACCCAAACAAGGGCACTGCGTTCATCCACCTCTGGCCTGCTCGCCTCCCTACCACTGAGGAAGTACAGTTCCCGCTCAGCCCAGTCAAAACTGTTCGCTGCTCTGGCCCCCCAATGGTGGAACAAACTCCCTCACGACGCCAGGACAGCGGAGTCAATCACCACCTTCCGGAGACACCTGAAACCCCACCTCTTTAAGGAATACCTAGGATAGGATAAAGTAATCCTTCTCACCCCCCCCCCCCCCTTAAAAGATTTAGATGCACTATTGTAAAGTGGCTGTTCCACAGGATGTCATAAGGTGAACGCACCAATTTGTAAGTCGCTCTGGATAAGAGCGTCTGCTAAATGACTTAAATGTAAATGTAAATGTAATTAGGCACATTGGGCAGACTTGATGCAAAATTTTGAACAGAAATGCAATGGTTCACTAGATAAGTCTAAACCTTTGCACAAACACTGCTGCCATCTAGTAGCCAACATCTAAATGTCACCTATAACCTAGAATAATACATTATGGCCTTTCTCTTGCATTTCAAAGATGATGAAAAGAAATATGCATGTTTTTTTATTTTGTATTATCTTTTACCAGATCTAAAGTGTTATATTATCCTACATTAATTTCACATTTCCACAAACTTTAAAGTGTTTCCTTTCAAATGATATCAATAATATGCATATCCTTGCATCAGGTCCTGAGCTACAGGCAGTTAGATTTGGGAATGTCATTTTAGTAGACAATTTTTTAAAAGGGTCAGATCGTTAACAGTTTTTAAAGACTCCTTAGCTCCCTTAAATGTCTCCAACACCTCTCCTAGACTCCTCTAACTGCCTTACATGTGCCATTGACAACTTCTGATGGGCTAGCCGTCACTGGAGAGTCCTGTTGTGAACAAGAGCTCTGAGATCCCCCTCGGTCTGTAGGTCCTAGCCACCCATAATTAAAGTGGACATAGTGATACCTCATTGTTGCTGTCGCTGGATGACTCAACAACGGAACACCGACCGCTCCTCCAGACATCCGCTGTGACCCCGCTGAATCAAAATCCTCTCATTTCTATACATGTTCGTCTTCACTCTGCCGTGACATTTTCTCCTACATTCCATCAATATGTAGGCCTATAGTGTGCCAGTCTTTCCCCCCTCCAAGAGCTTGTTTACTCGGTCCATGTGGTGATAATTGGGCACACTTGAGGAATCAAAATGTTGGTATTAAGATTTACCCCAATCCCCCAACACTTACCTAACCCCTTATGGCTACAGTGACCCAGGCGTTAGGGATTCCCGTTCGCTGTTTGCAGCCATGTTTGGAGCATGGATTTGCATTTGTGTAACCCCTGACCCATAAGAGGAGCAGGAAATGTCTTATCCGTCGATGCTGCTGGGGAAACGGGGGTGGGGGGAGTACCGTAACAAATACCGCACATACATGTTCAAATGGGAGACTGAAACAGTCAAGAAGCTGAAAAATAGATGGGATAATGCTGCATGCACCATCAGAGCTTACTTGAATTCTCTCTCTCTCTCTCTCTCTCTCTCTCTCTCTCTCTCTCTCTCTCTCTCTCTCTCTCTCAAAAACAAGGTAAAAAAAGACAGCGAAAGGTATACGTTTAAACAGTACTGATTTCGATTTAACCAAGCCACGGGCGTTCTGTTGAGGTCTAATGCCTGTTCCAAATAGGGAAATAAGAAAATGTCTCCTACTTTCAGCTTTTTTACGCATAACTTTATTAGTGAAATAGAAGGGGGGAATAGTCCATGATACAACAAGGGAAAAAAGCTGATCAGACAAGCCTTGGTCTCCCCGTCCTTCGTATTGATTGGCTGTAGTTAAAATTAATACAGTGCCCCCCCCCCTCCTGTGAACGAGCCACAGAAACATCTTTAAAGAACACAATCAATAAGCCTATTTGGCTCAGGAATAAAGCGCAACAGCTTCAGTGACTGACATGGTTTGCAATTGAAGGCTGAGACACTTTTGTCAGCGTTTTCAATTCGACAATGACTGTGTGTGTGTGTGTGCACCTGTGAACGTGTGTATTTGTCTGCTTGTCCTTCTGCGTCTTGTAACGTTTGTTCAGAGCAAATTGAAGCGGCGTGTTGCCGTCACTGCGAGTCCTTGGGCCTAGAAAGTTCTATCTGACATTTTTGTCAAAAATGTGTCACATACCGTATATTTGATCTATAGATGGTTCTTCATATGTTAGATTTTTGCAAAAGTAAATTAAGTGAAACAAATGTGAAAACTACAAAGTTATCTCTGCATAAACCCATTTGTGCTTTGCGCTATAAGGTTCTATCTGCAATCCAATCACAAGCCTGAACAAATACAGATGGACCAATCAGAACACGTCTTTTCCCATCTCTCTCAAAGAATGGTCTAGGCTTTCCAGCAATAATGGCACTTTCCCTGCAGTGGGCTAAATGTGTTTCTTGGTAGTCATAAACGAATCTACTTCTAAACAAAAGTATACACCTCACACACATGGTTATGGGCTTTAAAAAAGAAGACCCATGTACCATGTCAGATATAGAGTTGAAATGTATTACATTTTGAATAGCATCCCAATATTACACTTTATATTCATCACAGAAGACTGAAATATAACAAAACTGTTGGACATAGAAACACCAGATTTTCAGCAAAAAATAAAGAAAAGTGTATTAATTATGAATAACATTCCATCCATGAGACCACTAGAGGGCACTTTGGTCATTCCACTGCAGGAACTATAGTAAATGACGATAGTAATTTGTCTGATGATCATAATACAATACATTTCTTAAAATACACTGAGTATAACAAACATTAGGAACACCATCCTAATATTCAGTTACACCCCCCCTTTGGGTGGTGGACCATTCTTGATACACACAGGAAACGTGAAAAACCAGCAGCGTTGCAGTTCTTGACACAAACCGGTGTGCCTGGCACTTAGACTCATATCCCGTTCAAAGGCACTTAAATATTTTGTCTTGCCCATTCACCCTCTGAATGGCACACATACACAATCCATGTCTCAATGCTTAAAAATCCTTCTTTAACCCGTCTCCTCCCCTTCATCTACACTGATTGAAGTGGATTTAACAATAAGGGATCATAGCTTTCACCTGGATTCACCTGGTCAGTCTATGTCAAGGAAAGAGCAGGTGGTGTTAATGTTTTGTATACATAATGTACTTGATGATGTCTTCTGACTCTATCTTGGTAAAATAGTGTTATTCTATCATTTATGTATTGAAATAGCTACAGTTTTCTTAAAAATGGAACATGTCAATTCAGAAGTTTCAGATAGGACACCCAGATTGACACTTTAAAGCCACAAGGTTCTGTCTGTGATTGCATCCCCCCCTAAAAAATTGATTTGCAAAAGTCTCATGATTTTTTCCAGTTAGTTATCTTTAAGGTAAAGACCTTAATGGGTTGTGAAAGAAAAATTCACTCAAAACAGTTCTGAGATCTGGGTTGTGAACTTTGATGCTCAATATCGCAAACCTATTTTCCCAAGGTCACGACCGACTGTGCTGGTTGGTGGATCAGAGTGCAGGTGCTTTTCACCACCGACCCCCGACCATTCCAGTCTGCAGAGCCAAGCGAGGAAAATCAATTCCTCGCTCCTTCACAAAACTTGTCCTTCCTAGAGATGAAGGGCAAAGCCTATGCCTCGACAGGCTGATCTCTATCCACCAAGGTAACTTGAGATCCAAGGCGATATTCAACGTTTGTCCGGATCCCCAGGACAACAGGAAATGCTTTCGAAACCGGCCATTAGGGGCAACGGTGAGAGCTATTACCATCAAGTAGTCTTGTTAGGTTGTTGTGGATAGAGGCGTAAGCTCTAAGGGTTGGGTGTTCAATCCCAGAGCTAGGTGCAATTTTTTGTTTTGTTTACTTGTTTTTAACCCTTATCCCAAACCTTAACCCTTAACTTAATCACTCGGAATGAATGACCTAAAGTTAACCAAGTTATTTCTGTTATAACCCTATCCCAAACCTTACCTCAACCATTCGGATTTAATGCTTAAACTTAACCGGTCGAAATGTGACAAACGTTGAACTGTCCTCCAGGCCTGTCACTGCTTCGCCACCATACTGAGACACACGCTCCCCATGCCTTCACACCGTGGCACAGGCCTCCAATACCAACACTAAATCTGGCCCCAATAATAATACATATTAACACAGATCTAATTATAGTGGTGTAGCAGTACATATTGTATCATACAGTATTTGGTTCCGTAGCGTCATGACAAATTTAGTGTTCCACGTTTCATAAGAATATCAAACTTAGGCCTAGTTGATTCAATGTCAGAGACTCTAATAATAATAATAATGTGAAATAGGCCTTATATCTAACCAAACCACTGTTCATGTATTATTAAATGTTCTTCGCAGTTCAAAGTTTGCAAGTATTCTGTCAAAATAGCCAGCAAATATAGAGCAATCTGCCAAAAGGAGAATACATGGAGTGTGTTCAATGGTATGTAAAACTGAGGTGTATATTTTTTATTTCTAAAACAAATATGCTCTTTTATTTCAATCAAATATGCTAATCTTTAACTATGTTCTTTATAATGAGGCTAATGGCCTTTTTCATGTGTGGAAATTATAATACCAGGTCCCTAGTTCT